>NC_134710.1:361719469-361896969 GCF_043290135.1 Rhipicephalus microplus | reverse complement strand
TTCCCTCTCAGTGGTAGCTCATTTATTGGCTTCTTGCGTATCGGTTTCTGTCGTTCCTTCTTCAAGTCTAGGCGAATTCGAGACCGTACCATTCTATAGTCACTGCATCGTACCTTGCCAGCCACTTCCACATCCTGCACGATTCCTGGGTGTGGAGTCATTATAAAGTCTATTTCGTTCTTATTTTCGCCATTAGGGCTCCTCCATGTCCACTTGCGGTTTTCTCGTTTTCAGAAAGTATTCAAAATCCGCAAATTATGGCGTTCTGCAAATTCTACTAGTAGCTCTCCTCTGGCGTTTCTACTGCCGATGCCATAATCTCCTACTGCATGGTCACCAGCCTACTTTTTCCCTACCTATGCATTAAAGTCGCCCATCACTATAGTATACTGTGTTTTTACCTTACTCATTGCCAATTCCACGTCTTCATAGAAGCTTTCAACTGAAGCGTTATCATGGCTGGATGTAGGCGCGTAAGCCTGTACTACCTTCATCTTGTATCTTTTATTCAGTTTAATTACTATACCTACCACCCTTTCATTAATGCTATAGTATTCCTCTATGTTGCCAGCTATGTTTCTGTGAATTAGGAACCCCACTCCCAATTCTGTTCTGTCTGCCAAGCCCCGATAGCAAAGGACGCGCCCATTCTGTAGTACAGTATAGGCCTCATCTGTCCTCCTAACCTCACTGAGCCCTATTATATCCCATTTAACACCCTCTAGCTCCTCGAATAGTACAGCTAGACTTCCCTCACTAGATAAAGTTCTAGCGTTAAACGTTTCCAAGTTGAGATTGATTGATTGATTGATTTGTGGGGTTTAACGTCCCAAAACCACAATATGATTATGAGAGACGCCGTAGTGGAGGACTCCGGAAATTTTGACCACCTGGGGTTCTTTAACGTGCACCCAAATCTGAGCACACGGGCCTACGACATTTCCGCCTCCATCGGAAATGCAGCCGCCGCAGCCGGGATTTGAACCCACGACGTGCAGGTCAGCAGCCGAGTACCTTAGCCACTAGACCACTGCGGCGGGCCTTGCCAAGTTCAGGTTCCAAAGGCGGCCTGTAGTCCAGAGATTCTTAGCACCCTCTGCTGCGTTGCAGATCTGACCGCCGCCATGGTCAGTTGCTTCGCAGCTGCTGGGAACTGAGGGCCGTGAGTTATTTGACGTATGCATGTGGGAGGTAGTGGCCAGATACTGCACCAGGGTGGCCAATCCTTCTCTGGTGAGGGAGTGCGTTCCCGGCGGTGGTTACCGGTGAGGCCACACCTCAGGTCTCTTAATGCAGTTCCATCAACACGCGGATTTTTTTCCGGTTGGGAACTGCGTGGCACCGGGATTTGAACCACGGACCTCTTGCATGCGAGGCGGATGCTCTAACCACCATGCCATCGCCGCACCTATATATATATATATATATATATATATATATATATATTTATATATATATATATATATATATATATATATATATATCTCCTTCAGAAGATTTGCACACAACGACTACACCTCAGTGTTCCAAAAAATCGCATTATTTTTTTCTTTAATCGTTTTTTTACAATTTTTCAAAATAATCCCACTACGTCTAAACAAATTATTCCTGTTTCTATAGCCTGGATAATCTTAAGCTATTCACTTACAATAACCGCCGGCTTCTTGGCCGATTCCCCTTAGTTGATGAGAGGCATGAAAAAGAATTAAGCAAGGAAGCATATGCTGCGCGCTTGGTAAGAGCCCTGTTGCTCGGGCCATAATTAACCTTCTCTAGACGCATGGAGGGAAGTGACGATATAAAGGACGGATGTCAGCATACACGTCGAACTTCGAAAAACGCTTAGTGATTTGTAACTACATTACTTAACTCTACCACTTAGGTAGGTGGATATGGCCCCCACCTCACCCTAAGCTGAAACGACGCCAGAGATTCGTCTGGCGGCAGCAGCAGACAGACATCTTCCTTAGTCTGGTGTGAGTATGGCACAATTTTTCACGCAATACCCGAGTGGTACTTGTAAACTTTGCCAGTAAACTCGAGCAACACACACGCTTGTTGTGGAAGTGCTCTGTTAAAACAGATCAAATAGTGGCAGAAGACACAAGAGTAATATTATTCGCCCAATTCTTGAACCAGGTTTCTGCCACGTCATCCAGATAAAAGTAGACGCAACGGAGCTTCCATTCCATGGCTCACTTGTTGAGGGTGGCCACTAGTCGTAGGTCTCTATCCATGTCTCCACACTCAAGCCGGCCCGAGAAGTGATTACGAGGCTAGCCCTTGAGAACCCTTCATGAAAGTCCTCAGCCAATGTTGCACACATTGGCACGGTTATAGAAGATAATAAAAATAATTGTGTTATGCAGGCCAGGCTAAGGTATTGCATACACTGCAATATTAGAAACGCACTGACATGCGGTAAAATTAGGAAAAAAATATACACGCAGTCGGTAGGATTCGAACCCGCGTGGGGACACCCCAACAGTTTTCGAGACCATTGAATTAACCACTCGGCAGTGACTGCTGTTGAAAGAAGTATCGTAGGGTTGCGACTCGGTGTGCGGATTACTCATCATCTTTATGTTTCCGCCCGTTCCCGCATCACGTGTAGCCTAACACTCATTTTTTGTGAAAAATCGCAACCAAAGGTGAATTCATTTTCCATTCTCTCGACAAATGATGGTACATAATGAAAAGAGCACAGGTCTTGGCCATCTGCTGCTCTAAAGATGAAGAAAACCGCGTGACTCATGATGCGCGAGCCACAAGGAATCGAGAACAGCTTTGCTCCAGGCTTTACTGAACGCGGCAGCTGTGACTTCGCATACTCCCGCGTCCGAAATAAAAGCACGATCGCGGTACGCCCTGTTGGGCTGTCATTTCGTCTCTCATACTTCAACAATACTAAAACATCATTGCGCCACACCTCTAAGTCACACACCATAAGCTTAATTATGTTTGGCGCACTCGGGAAATATTTAGGTTGCCGCGGAAGGCCGCCACGTGTGTATTCGCGAATGTCTTCTTCTATGGCGAGCGTGGAGTAGCAATTATTAGCTGCGCAGTCGAAGAGAAACGAAACAATGAACGTTGGTTCCCAACGGCGAATAGCAGTGGTCGCGTGATAATTTGCGACTGGCGACCGCAAAGTAGCAGACTTTCACACATGCAGGGGCCAGAGTTAGTCAATCCTATGGGTTACGAAACTCCCTATAGCCTCCATTATTAGAGTTGGGACACGTCATGCATGCCTCTACCCAACTCCCGATCAGCAGCTAGCAGATTTTTGCTCCACGTGCTGAACCGCGCTCCATTTATTTACACATATTATTACTGCTTTGTGATGCTGCTCTCAGATGACGCGACCGCGAGCTAAGTTCTGAGAAGTCATTCCTACCGCGTGTCCTGCTTTTGGAACACCATTTCACAGCTGTACGGCCGCTAGATAAAAAACCAGGTGCGGCCGGTTGCGGCGCGTCGCCGTCAATTGGCGAGCGCGTCTCAGCAGAATTGGCAGCTTCGGCCGCTTTTTGAGGGACGGCGCTGACACTCCACCAGTGTTTCAGTGTGGTTCGTGAGCATCACTGTCGCGTTATCTCGCCGCAGCTAGGCCAGTCTTCTGGCGACGCAAATATCGCGGTGATTGAACAGGTGCTGGTCACCTTCAACTACGCCTTGCATATCTGTTGATTCTTGAGTGCTGACGGAAATGCTCACACTGGAGCGAAAAGGAACGATCACTGGGTTCCAGCGCATTGAAAGCGCGCCGCTCTGACGGTTTGTGGGGTGGCAGTACTGTTTCTTTAGATATCCTTATTGATAGATATGTGAGGTTTAACGTCCCAAAACCACTATATGATTATGAGAGACGCCGTAGTGGAGGGCTCCGGAAATTTAGACCACCTGGGGTTCTTTAACGTGCACCCAAATCTGAGCACATGGGCCTACAGCATTTCCGCCTCCATCGGAAATGCAGCCGCCGCAGCTGGGATATGAACCCGCGCTCTGCGGGTCAGCAGCCGAGTACCTTAGCCACTAGACCACCGCGGCGGGGCAGATATCCTTATTGCCTCGGATTTTAGGTCAATGACAGCACCGTGCTGACTTAAGAATTCCATCCCAAGTATCACATCTCTGGGGTAGTGCTGTAGAGTTAGAAAGCTTGTGGGATAATTCTGGTTATTGATGAGGATTCCTGCTGCGCAAACACCAGCCGGTGTTCTTATATGACCCCCAGTGGTTTTGATTTCAGGGCCTTGCTAAGCAGCGTTCATTCTTTTTATCTTCGTCACGAAAGGCCCGCTGACGACGGAATAGTCGGCCCCAGTGTTGACCAGGGCAGTGACGTTGGGGCCGTCGAACATTTAGTCGACGTCACTGGTTCTTACTCGTTCGTTGCGGTTAGGTCATAGCGTCGGATCAAGGCTAAGTGTATTGCTACGCTGCTTCCACGTTGCGTCGTCACGTCTTCTGTCGGCTGCGAAGGTTCGAAGTCAAGACCTTTTTCGTCTTGCGGCGGGTGCTTTAGATTATGTTGCGGCATCGTCGTCAGCTGCGGCGGAGGATCTTCGGTAGTTCATCGTAAAGCAAACGCTGCTCCATCAGTTTCTGCCCTTAGTTTTCCGAGTACAGGCTGGGAGAACGTCCCCGACCAGGACCGGTACGGTCCGTGGTGCGGTGAGGTGTAGCGGCCGTGCGATGGCGAACTATAAGGTCGTCGGAGTGTCAACTGGGCTCCTGCGAGGTAGCCGGCGATGTGATGAGGTCGTTCACCACATTGTGGACACGTCGCGTTGATGTCAAAACCCCGTAGACCCATCTGTCGGTATTGGCAACGGCGGTATGTGTGCCCGGCCTCTCTGCAGTGGTAGCAGAGTGAGTGGTTGTCAGGGGCACACGAAACATCTGCTTTCCTTGGCACTCTGCGCTGACCCGCTGGCGAACGGTAGGACGTCGGTGTTGGTGGTGGCAGTGGTGGCGTCTGACGATGGAAGTGCGACGTCTTGGCTTTGACGTGGAGGAGGGGCATGACGGCGGGCTGCCGCAGCATAGCTCATGGCTTGTTGCTGCGGCTCTGGAAGCCGAGGAACGGGCAGCGATACCTGGGTCTCCTTGCGTACGACGTCCGCGATGGAGTCCACGTGAGGCTGCCCTGAAGGAAGCAATTGGCGTAGCTCTTGCACGATGGCTCGGATGATCTCACATAGGTCGGTGTTTTTTAGCGCTTGGATGTCGGCATTGCTTGTAGACAAATAATTTTGGTTGTACTGCTGTGTCCGCATCTCGAGTGCCTTCTCTAGGGTAGATGCCTCCGAAATGAGTACGGCGACCGTCTTTGCGAGTTCCTGATCAGTCCGGCGAAAAGTTCTTGGTGACTGCTCGCATGA
This sequence comes from Rhipicephalus microplus, assembly GCF_043290135.1. Classification (NCBI taxonomy): domain Eukaryota; kingdom Metazoa; phylum Arthropoda; class Arachnida; order Ixodida; family Ixodidae; genus Rhipicephalus; species Rhipicephalus microplus. The sequence goes on along the minus strand of NC_134710.1, from coordinate 361,891,579 downwards.
GGAGGCGAACTTTGTTGTCTCTAGGCATTCCTGTGGCGGCATGAACGAAGAGTCAATTCATTTCTTCCGCTAAGATAGCCACATTTTCATTTAGGAAGTGCACCCTCGTCTTCAGTAATGTTGCGGCTCTTTCCTCTCGGCTGATGCTCCTGAACGTGTCCAAATATATGCTGCGGAAGAGATACCAGTTTTGAAGGGCAGGCGCCCGATTTATGAACCAGGTTCTAGCCACGTATTCCAGACAAAAGTCGACGCAAGGAAGCTTCTCCTCCGTCTCTCGCTGGTTGAGGGAGACCAATCGTTGTACGTCTTTATTCATGTCTCCGCGTCTTCACATGACGTTCTCCGGAAGCTCGGGGGTTCTTTTAGCTGCTGCATCACTACCAATGCAGGAGATGTTGCCGCTGTCCATGTGCCTCTTGTCGTCATCGCCATGGTTTTTTTGTTGTCCAGCATGGGCCCGTTTTAGGGGGCTAGTTCTTTCTGTCGGCGGCTGGCTCGACTGTCACTGGCGGTGTCAGTTTCTTCTTCGTGACGTTGTGTTCACTGCTGTTCATGAACGCTCCAGTATCTCAGCCAGATGTCACGGGGTCGTGAAGTGGATAAAGGCAGACTGAAATCACAAGATTAAACTATTTATTAAGCCAAACTTGTGGCTCACCACTGAAGGGCAGATTACAGCGATCCCCACCTGCACTGATAGCGGCGAGCGCACGGAGCACAGGCCGTCAATCAACTGACAAGCGGCGAGGCGCGTCGGCATTTATACAATAGGCGATCAGAAAAAGAGCGAGGGATTGTGGGATACAGCGTCTGCTGCTGGCGTAAGGTTCGAAAAAGAGGGCGAACCGCTCAACCACAAGCCTGAGATTATTCGGGAATCGCGTGCGCCGTTGCCCGTTTATCTTCGCCGTGATAAACCACTGTCGGTTGTTCAGTCGTAGGCTGCTCCAACTCGAGCGTGAAAGGCTAACGCAGATATCAATTTCCATAAAATAAAGAAAAAAATGAGGTGAACTACGGCTGCGCAGAGATCCACAGCGACAGGTAGCCTTTGGGTACCGAACGTTAGAGCCAGAGTGTTCGAAGATCATTTTATCACGGATATGTTTGTATTACGCACTGATAGAAAGCTTACGCATCAATTTTCTGCGACGAACAATAAATTGTCGCACAGGTGCGCCTAGCAAAGATATGGGAAGGCGCGGGTGAACTCTACCTGCCATACGATTTGGGAGCCAGCTATCGCACTCATATATATACAAAAAAACAAGAAAGCTTAACCCAAGAGCAAGTTCACATGAAGCGCTGGACGAGTTTATTTGCGTTTATCTTAGCGAAACTGGGCGCTAGGATGGTACACAAAGGAAGAAGTGCGTTAAACAAGCGCAGCAGTTTGATTATTCGGTGCCGCCTATGTCGGAGTATATTGTTTAGGTGCCATAGTGCTGCGAAGCTTGACCAAGAAAAGCGTTCAATTCAGCATCTGGTTTCGACAAACAAATGCATCTTCTAGCGTGCTGTAGGATAGAAGAAAATATATCTCAACGCACTCAATCAGCGCTGCGCCTAATGCCGATCGACTGACGACGTCGGCCGAGGCAGCAATACTGAAGTGAACTCTTAGCACACTGCTCCAACCCTATCTCCTGAGATCTTTAAAATGGAGATTTTTTATCTGCAGAAACATATCATACAATGAAAATTGTCTTCTGTATTGATTGATCTGCTAGCCAAACTGACAGTATACCCCTGAGCAGCATAAAGTATTGCAGAATAATTAGTGGGATAAGGTCTCCTTACCGTTCTTTGCTTTTGAAGCGTGTCATCGTCGCAGTCACGGTTACCCTAAACAAAAAAAACTTCTACAGCACTGACGCTGTGCGGAGAGGCATTTTTTTCACTGGAGCGGAACAAAATGCGCCCGTGCCACTGCTAGCCTGTGCGGTGCGTCGACCCGGAAGCCGTCGTATCCCACAGTTTCCTGCGATTGCCCATATTACCGGTCACCTATTGTCATCGAGTGTTCTAGCATTATCGCTAGAGGCGACGTAGGTTCTAGAGTAATTTGATGTTTACGAAGTGGGCGTAATCTTACAAAAACAATCTACTACAGCCTCGAAGCTTTTCGAACATCGTAGGCGCGGGTTGCGCTGAATGTAGTGTAATGGGGTAACGGCAAAACTTGAGGAAAGGAATGTGTCAGTATGTGCTTTCGCGGTGCGTTCCGTTGGGCCAGTATGTCAGCTCTTGGAATCTACCCGGCAACTGCCTCCCGTACGACGGAATCTGTGACCCTTTTCATTTCAGCTGTGTCAAGCTGACAGCATTCATAGAGAGTGTTGAGACGTATACTCTACAAAGTATAGGCCCCCCTGTGGCAAATTGTTCACTTGTGTGGTGTAGTAGGTGCTCCTAGTAACGATTCGAATTGGTACCTGTGATGTTCAGCTGAGAAACGCGTTATGTTTACGGCCTATTGTCCTCCATAGAAACGCATGTGAAAGGTTCTCCTGTGAAGAGTGGTGGCGCAAGTGCGGGCGCGATTTGAACTAGGCCTGTCTCGTTGATTCGGGGCACGCCACAGAATGCACCTTGTTGTCTATCCAGTGGTCGTGCTTCTGGTCGAATTGAACAACTCTAGGCAGTCCCTGCATGCGAGTGACCAGTGGTCCTGAACCCGGAGAATTATGTCATGATCTCGTTACGAGCGAAAACTTGTGAGACTGACGACGATCGGCTGATCGCTGCAAGCTGAGTAAGCACATCACTCAGTCCCAAGAAAGTGCTTGCAACTCTATTTGCAGTAGTAGAAGCTTGTCCCATATTTAACTCTTTCAAGCAGTGCTGAAAAAACCTTTCCCGCTCAGAGTAGGCACACCCTCTTGACACATTGCCGATACTCTGGCTGAACGATTTGGAACAAGCTTCCTCGCCAGAGTACTGGCACGCTTCTGAACTAGAGTTTGCAAATCTCTGTGGTACTTTAGCTAATCTCTTTTTTAAAGTCTGGGCGGCCTAGAGTGTATCAACTCCTTCCAAGAAGAGAATCACTCTTGCTGCACTGGGACCAAAGTCTAGAGAGGTATTATCGAGGTCTTAACAGCAGTGCTCTTACCAAGCGCAATGGTTGGGCTTCTCTTCTCATGGCTCTTACCCAATGCAGGGGATCGGCCGTGCATTAGGTGAATTTCTTGTGTTTGTTCTCATTACAACTTGCTGGCCAGAGCGGGGACACATGCGCAAATTACTTTCATTAGTTCGTGAGCCTTTACCTTGGCATACGATCCACTACTAGAAACAGGTGTTAATATTTGCCGTCAGCTTTAAGCAATCTGTGCAGTTCACTGTTTTAAGAACTGCCGTCACTAAGAAACTGCCATCACCAGATAGTGCTCCAGCGTTGAAGGTAGCCAAGTTCAGAGTCCAATGGCAGCCTATCTGGACCCAAGGCTGTAATATTCACCCATATTTCAATATTTACCATGTCCTTTTGTGCTTTGAAATGTTTAACTATTCTAGAGTTCGAGAGGTTGCACAATTTACTCAGGGTACTTTCGCGGTCACTTTCTTTACGGTGACAATACCGTGTGAATGAAGTGCATCAGCGATGATTGATTGATTGATTTGTGGGGTTTAACGTCCTAAAACCACCTTATGATTATGAGAGACGCCGTAGTGGAGGGCTCAGGAAATTTCGACCACCTGGGGTTCTTTAACGTGCACCCAAATCTGAGTACACGGGCCTACAACATTTCCGCCTCCATCGGAAATGCAGCCGCCACAGCCGGGATGTGATCCCGCGACCGGCGGGTCAGCAGCCGAGTACCTTAGCCACTAGACTACCGTGGTGGGGCTGCATCAGCGATGATGACAGAACGCATGTTATCAAAAAAGTTCCACCAAATATTTGTCGCATGAAGGAAATACCATTATGACGTACACTAGAATACTGTACAGCCCGGCCCGTGGAACAGGATGGGCCGCGTAAGGTTTTCTTAAATCGCATCGGTAAGCGGTGGACGCGGTCCAGTGTCAGGCCTGTATTAGGGCCGGTTCACATACATATCGACCCCATGGAGTGTGTGCGCTGTTTAGAATTGTTGTTTGAACTTCATACCCAATATAAAATCCTGGGCTGGTGGATGCTGATTCGTCAGTGGATATGGTGGAAAGAATAGGGTATATGTTGGAAATATTACTCTATATGGTGGACGTATTAGTAGATATGGTGGAAACTGTAGTGGTCGTAATGGCTGACGACGGCGAGAGTGGAAAAAATGATGGCAGATTGTGGTGGCGAGCCAATGCTGATGATGGAAAATGCCGGCTGATGACGGCTAGACAGTTCAAAAATGGTGGCAGATGGTGGTGGCGAGCCAATGGTGATGATAGAAAATGCTGTGTGATCACGGCTAGAGAGGAAAAAATGGTGTCAGATGGTGGTGGTGGTTGCGAGGCAATGGTAGTGACAGTGGAAAATGCCTGCTATTGGTGGCGAGGCAAAACGTGTTTGGTGGAAAGCTTGGTGAGCAAGGTGGATGACGGTGGTGTGATTGCAGCTTGGTGGATGATGGTGCATTATAAAAAAGCACATGCCAGTAAGTGAAATCACTTATCTGTAGTGTTTCAATACTGAAAGGGCAGATATATTTTTACGGTGAAAAGAAACCAATGCTGCTCAATACGCTTTCTAGCACGTCAATTTTTTATTCCTGTGGTGTCAAGAACCTTTCAAATTTTGTGGAGCTTAGAATATGCAGCCGTGAATATGTGTACATCCCGCGCACGTACTTACATCAGTTTGACATTCGCAAAGCATTTTTTTTGTTGTGATATTTAGACGACTAGGAGTGTCCCTGTACTAGGAGTCTTCTGTCCCTGAACAGTGACAGAAGACTAGGAGTGTCCCTGAACAGTGACAATAAATGCTTTACATCGACGCGCAGTTGTCGAGAAATGAATGATCTCCAGTTCGCAATTGCCCCTTTCAACTTTAGAGCAGAGCACAGCGGTTACATGATGTCGCCACGCTAGAAACGGAACTCTGGCAATTTTTGCACACTATTTCTTGAGCCGTTCAAAAAGTTAACAAAGTGCGTGCGAATATGCATAAATTTTCTCTTTCGACATACGTCGAGACGATCCTGCGACTGCCTGCTTTTTTCTCCTTTCTAAATGGTAGAAAACGTAAATATGACAGTGGCCGACCACAGTTTCACCCTGTCAAGCATTACCCTAATAGTAACGTATGGAGGGCTATCGGCATTTTCATTGCTTCAGAGCATGGCTGGAAGACATACGTTTATCTCATGGGCTCTTGAGATAAAAAGTACTGCCAATGTAAGAAACCGCTACAGCTACACCATTTATGGAAAGTGAGCTTTATTACACCGTAAAAGGAAAAAAGAGCCGGTCGAGAGAAATTGATTTTCACTTTGAAGATTTTTTTTTCTTAGGGTCACTAGCATGACGACATGGTTTGTGTTATCATACGAGTGCAAGATCTTGCCAAGTACGTTGTGTTTAAGGCAAACTATTGGTTAGAGATGCCTGAATGTACAGCGATTAGCATATAGACTTAGTGCGCGCGCGTTCAGCTGGTGGCACGATAAGCGTCGCGTAGAAGCCATGGTTTGAAATACGACATGCGTCACATGTGCTCGGTGCTCCACTATTTCTACTCCGCGCATCGCATCAGGTATAGGCTTGATCGCCGTCTGCGTATCCATGACACGGTGCACGCGGCGCAAAGTTGTGCATGACACGGTGCGCGCGGTGCGAACAGTATCGCAGTGCACATATTGCGCATGTGCAATGTTTCAACGACGGCTGTTCTGTTCCACTAGTAATGGAGTCAGCCACGCACTTGTGTGTTCATCCAAACAGTTCTCACTGTTGTACTAGCCAGTGTATTGTTGCCTACGCATTTAGGCATGCAAATAAAGTCTGGTGACGCGCTTCCCTTCTTGGTGAATGTGTGGCAAACTAATCACTAGGAAAGCCTCGTCATATTCGTCTCGTGGAGTGCGTCGACAGGCGAGTTTTATAGGCAGACAACATAAAAGCACTTCTGTACGAAGATATAGCCAACGAGTTCTGGCGTGGAAATCCAATAAGCTCAAGCAGCAAAGGACAAGGCAATCTCGCGAGTTGTGAAGATGGCAAACAATACTTGTCGGCGACTGTTTTGAATTAGTGCAAAATTATGCGTGAAAGGCTGCGATAGGCCCAATGCAGGTGAATTGCTGTGTTCAACCATTGAATAATAGCTCCGTTTTAACAAAGAGTGCGTAGAGCAAGCGGAAATGCATGCGCACCCTTAATGTGTTACGAGCCCGCTTCCACAAAGTTGTGTGGAAGAACACTGTGGTGTCCAAGTTCTTCTCTGTATGGTCGGCGTTAGGTTAATGGTGGCATCATTCAACGTCATGAACAAATACTCACGGAATTGTTCTTATGTGAACTGAGTACTGACCTTACAAGGGTGAGTGAAATTCTCGGCGACCCTGAAAAAGTCGCGCTCAAAACGCTCATAGAATGTATACTGCAACCCGGGAACCAGATTACACGTTTGAAACACTGTCACAGGTAGAATATATATTAATAAAGATTTCTTGACTGCACCGTTGAAGTCTTCAGCAGAGGGACACGTTCTTAGAAGCATTATATCTGAAGAAAGCACGGTAAAATAATTCTTAATGAGTAACCACGCACATATGGCGGAGTAAGCGAGAAGGTAGGTTGAACTTTGTTATACGAGTAGACTGGTACCAGCTAACTGGCATAATTCGAGATAGTTTATGCAAAGCATTCGAATCTTCATGGCAAGTTCTAGGAAATGCGACAACGTAGAAAGAATAACACGGTACCTTTTTTGTAAACAGAGGCAAACTGCCATCGAAAGACGTATGGTCCGGTCTGGGTGGTGTTCCGTCACTCATTTTTTCGTGGCTTTAAAATGATTTGTGGGGGTGATTACACAACGCAGCAGGCTCGCGCCAAAGAGCGACTACAATGGTCGAGAAGCACAGAATCAATTCTAAGCGCAAATATACGCCCACATGCTCACGCGTTCAAATGAATAAACAGAGGAATGCTGAAGCATCATACACGTGATCTTAGCTATCTGCAAAGGTGGCATTCATAGATAAAAACAAAAGGCGATATCTTGAAAGTATTGTGTTCGGTGCGTTAAGACTAGTTCTTGAGCGAAACCAGCGCTGGATAGCATTTCCGGTGATGCCAAGATTCTAGCGATGCTCTTGACAACCCTGAAAAAAAACACTTGTTTTCGCCCTTGGTTGATGGTAAAGTCTGCAATTTAGTGGTATTTTTATCGTAGCTTCAAACGTACTTGTGTGTGTGTGTGTGTGTGTGTGTGTGTGTGTGTGTGTGTGTGTGTGTGTGTGTGTGTGTGTGTGTGTGTGTGTGTGTGTGTGTGTGTGTGTGTGTGTGTGTGTGTGTGTGTGTGTGTGTGTGTTTGTGTGTGTGTGTGTGGATGAGAGCAGCGTTTTTCAAGTACGCTGAAGCTTTCAGGGAGCTTTACTTTATTGTGATTTCAGTGCTCTTTGTGGTTGGGATTGCGTGTTTGCTTTTCTCTTTTTCTGTCTATTCTTGTGGTTTGAACGGGTCAAGAATATGAACTATGATAGAGTGCACTAGAACAAGATGGGGCTTAGAACGTCTGCAGAACCGATGTGCCAAAAATGAAGGCACAAACAGCGTCAATCCACTTGTGGCGCTACGACCGGTAGCCTTCGTTGTGTTGTTAAAGAGTTCTGCGTGGTTCCGCCGAAGTGGTAATTGCTTAGAAACGCCCGGGCTTGTTTTACTACAGCGAGAGCTGTTTTGAGATCAAAAGACGGGTCACGCTCGGCGCCGTAGTTTTCCGCCACAATCGCCGCTTGTGTCCGTAACCAGTATTGAAAAAAACTCAGTAAAAAAGAAATACACAAAGGCCACACTTGGGCTCAAACCAGGGTTCACTGCGTGCCAGCCCAGTATTCTACCACAGAGCCACGCTGCTGCTTCGGCATTTTCGCTAAGTTACCTTAAGCAAGCTCAATGTCGGAAAAGGAATCGCAGTAAATCATTAGGAGTTTTAAAACGCAATGGAACACCCAGGCATCACACACTGCGAATAGCGTAAAGAGTGGGTCATTCAACACTCAAAACCGTTACAATACTATGTTCTTGATTGTCTATAAACTCTAGCGCATACCCACTTCAGCCGTGCTTCCTCATTGTCGTCAGTCACTGCATGAACAATTCCTTACGAGTTTTTAGCGGGTACCACCCTTCTCAGATGAATTACAGCATAGGAAATGCCAGCCAACTACCCATAAATTATTATTACGAATGCCGTAGTCAGTACCCAGCAAGTGCGCTTTCAGAAATTAAGAAATGGAGGGTTCAGAAAAAGGCACTGAAACATAGAGTTTCTCAGAAAAAACCTAGGGAGAAATCTAGTGGTAGTGAGGTGCTGGATGCAGGGGAATGACGGGTAATGTGAGCTTCGGGCTTGACTCAGATATTTCTCATTTGAAGAAGTGTCTGGCTTTTCTTTAAAATTACTGGTCTCTTACTAAAAGAGCACGTAATAGGATATTTATCTGTTTTATTTAACACAAACTTCTGCGTGAATGTACAAATTTTCGAAGCGTAACAAGTACCCCACGGCAGCTAAACTTGGTAGGTAGACAAAGCAAGCGTTCACTCTGCGACTTTATGTCGTCTCTTTCTTTTTTTCGCTCTTTGTTTGTGCCGTCAAGATCAGTGCACTTTTATTTTAGAATATATAACGTGTGGATGATATCCGCATATGAACGTTTTGTTTTACAGAAGCATTACTTACGCAGTCGTATTTGCGAGCCGGGGCTCCGGTCAACACAAACCTCACAGACACATATGCCGTCAATCCCAGTGCTCCTATGAGGCCTCTAATAAATTCGAATAGACGTTTGCGCCACACTTCCCTCTATCTATGTTTGTGAGATACTCTACGCTCTCAAAGGCCGCTGTTTTAGCTTTCGCTCTGACTGTGCTGCTCTTTCTGCGCAGGCCTGGCGTTTTTTTTTGTACATGCCAATTCAGATAGCCGTATTGACTTTCCTTTGTTCTTTTTAAAACTAGCTTCAACTGCTGCGTTTCGCTACAATATTTATCTTACAAAGTATTCTTTTGTTTTGTATTTCATTGTCGCATATATATCGGAGGTAGTATATTTCTGACTTGCGAGGAGTGGCGCTGTAAATAACTACACTCGCTGCCAAAGTTTTTCTATTTCACCTAATATTTCGCAAAAATTTTAGTACCACTACTTAGCCACTGACACTACAAATGACATATGCACACACATGTACAATTAGGCATGTGCATCCATGAGTGTTTGGTAATTTAGGAGTGGTCTTTTTTCAATATCATTATAGTAATGTACTCGTGGGCTAAATGATTGATCATTACTTACAATTACGGCATGTGGCGGTGTGCATAGGGTCAAGCGACGAACACGAATGCGCTACTCTGTGTTTTTGCCTGTGGGCTCTGCCATATCCCAAATGTTTCGCTATTAAATTCTAACAGAACAGATGTACTACAGTCCCTGAATTTACTGCCCGAGCAAGATGAACTTGTCCTGGACATCAGCCACTTTTGCCAGATTCACAGCGCCCCTTGAACATTCACCTAACGATTGCAATGGGATAGCCATGCTATTATTAGATGCAAAGCACCTCTTTGACTAGCCTCTGTAACGCTATTCCTTCGTCTGCATCACGCTCCTTTGGCCTTGGGTGTTGGGGAGGTGCCAAGTAGGTCAAGCCTTCCCTCGCAGCGTGCGCGCATTGACGTCACTTTCTCCCCAGCTTGTGACTGCTCCCCGCGTGTCATATTTCTCGCTTCAACCTCTTTATAGCTCTTAACGTTGAAGGAATCGCTGTTTACATTCGGAGTCAGCGTGCGCTATGCGCGTTCAACGTCGAACTGGAACAACGACCGGGAAATTCTCGAAGTCGCTCCTGCTCCCAGTATGTTGCTGTGCGCGTCGGCGACGTCGCAATCCTCGCACTGTACCCCAACCTTCCGAATAAATAGCCTCAGCGCACACTGTAGGAGACACTGATTGATTGCGTCGAGGCGTGTCGACGCGCACCTCTTATAGTTGCGGGAGACTTCAGCGTTGACGCCAGCGGAAAAGCATAGGAATTGCTCATCGATTACAGGCGTGAGGAGCACTCGCTTAAGTGCATGTCGGTAGAACGGGAAGTACCCACAATGATAGGGGAATGTGCATCAATTTGATATTTGCCAATTTTGACGTCAAATCTCTCCAGTAACCTCTCAGTGTACAATTCACCGATCACAAGGCCGTGGTAGTCACGGCGGAATGCGCGCCATCTCCAGTCCAGCGCCCGTGTCGACAGAGAAAACCACAAGACATACGCCAGCCATCACTTCAAATAAATTTTCCAGCCTACTCTGCAGCACCCACGATAGCACCGTTCAACCCGTGATGCCACCCATGCAGAGCGCAGTCTTCGCACCCCATTAGGGTTCCCTTTGGAAAGATGTCCTTAATTTTTTTTCTTTATTTGATCCATTGATCTTCCTCCTTCGGCAGCATACTGCGCCTCGCGTGGTTGAGCGCTGCCTCCGTAATTGGTACAATAAGCACGGAGGCAAAGCAAAGTTTTGATTTCATGCCACGACGTCATTGTTTTTGACGTCTCAGAGACGTCACACGTTTTTGCAATCTGTGGCGTCAATATGCCATCACATGGTTACGTCATTGCTAGAGCATTCCTTACATCACTCGAGTTGACACCACCGGTGGTAGATTTTAGTGTTGAATAAGGTGTCTGTGAATGTTGCTACCTAAGGGTTTCAAATGGACCTGAAAGCATATATTGGTATGTGCAACTTACATAGAAGAAGAATAAGGGAAGGACTAAAATGTGCCTGCGCTCGCCAGCTTGGTTGTTTTTTCCCACAACACTAAAGACTGTAAATAGTGTAATCACATCGTTTTCTGTCATCTACCGTCTTGAAAAAACGTCCGCCAATGGAGTGGTATATTCCACCAACCACCATTTTGGTGGATTATGGTGCTGTAAATGTTGGTGACAGAGGGCAGATGGTGGCGTATGTGGGATGGTGGAATGCCGCAAGGCTGGAGCGCGAAGCAGCGTCAGAACCACCGTGACGAGCTGCCACTGAAGAACTAATGAAAACAATATTATAAAAACTATGTAGAAAGCACCCGTAAAAAAGGTTCAACAGATCCGAATCGAAACTGCAACCTTCGGATTGCCAACTACACACACTAACCACTGCGCCATGCCGACAGATGAGACCTAGGTGTTAAATGAGTAGTCAACTCATAAACTGACTGTTTAAATTCAGTTCTCTTTGCCGCGTACTTGAAATGGGCGAATCTGCACCTGCTACTAAAATTTGCACATTTCATTAACACGAAGAACTGCTGCCAGCAACGATGGCCCCTTCGATAATGACAGCAGCACTGTTTTTTGTTACAATTTACAACCGCAAGAAAATGAACAACTCAGTGGACTGAGGAGCAGGTAGAGTTTATTGGCGGTTACTGCCAAGTTTAATATCGACTTTTAGCTCCTTGCGAAGGGCGATATCTCATGACGCTTTTATAACGCTTTTATGCTCGTTCGATAGATACGCCCACACAAGTGATTGTGATGTTTTTCGCGCAACGCACAGCGCAGTTGTGCCAGCGCAGCGCTGTTTCTCAATCGTTAGGAACGACTACATAACGGCTTGGCCACAACGAATGCAGTGCGCGAGAAACGACATGTTATCTTATTGGTTCAATAAGCATACGAATTGACGAGTCTCTGTTCTCGCATAAGGAAAAGAAGTGCCGGCGAGTGTGACCGGTGGCTCTCGGTGAGGGGAGGTGTACGTTTGGTGAAAGTGCTGCAAACGCGTCGCGTCTATATTTGTAGCTTCTTGAGCGGACACGGTACACAATAAAAAAGGCTTCACTTAGAACAAATGATACCACGGCTGTGATGTATTGTCATTCTTACTCGTAAAAATTGTTTATTTTGAAACCCAAAAGCGCGATAACACTTGTGCGGGCTCGTTCAGTAGGGCCAAGCTTTGGTTGAAATCATGGTGGTAGAACGGAAGGGTGGAATGTAAATTTGCTTGGGCTAATCTTGTCGCATGTTAAAATTGAACGTTTTTGCATATTAGCGTCGCACGCACTAAAGACGCGAATAATTGCCAGAGCTGCGTTTCTAGCGTATTGACATCAAGTGACCGCTGTGTTATGTTCTAACACTGAAAGGAGCAATTCCGAACTATAGCTCATTTATTTCTCTACAACTCAGTGGCGATGTAAAACGCATATTGTCACTGTTCACAATGAAACCTCTAGTCTTTCTGTTATAACAAGAAAAATACTCATCGCCGATGTCTCAATGATGTAAGTACGTGTGCGAAATGTAAACATATATTGTCATGGTTCACAGTGACACATCTAGTCTTCCTAACAAAAAAACGAAAAACACATCACCGATATCTAGCTGATGTAAGTACGTGTGCGAAATGTAAACATATTCACGGCCGCATATTTACCGCTTCAAAAAAATTGAAGCGTTGTTGATTTATTGATTGATTGATTGATTGATTGATTTGTGGGGTTTAACGTCCCAAAAGCACCATGTGATTGTGAGAGACGCCAGAGTGGAGGGCTCCGGAAATTTCGACCACCTGGGGTTCTTCAACGTGCACCCAAATCTGAGCACACGGGCCTACAACATTTCCGCCTCCATCGAAAATACAGCCGCCACAGCCGGGATTTGAGCCCGCGACCTGCGGGTCAGCAGCCGAGTACCTTAGCCACTTCTCCACCGTGGTGGGGCAATTGAAGTGTTGTGGACACCACAGGAATAAAAAAAATAAACGTGCCAGAAACCGTGATAAGCAGCATTGGTTTCTTTTGACCATAAACATATATATCTGCGCATTCAAGAATAATACACTACAAGTAAGTGATTTCACATACTGTCACGTGGTTTTTCGTCTTTCCACCATCATGCACCAAGCTTCCATCATGCCACCGTCATCCACCTTGCTTACCCACCCTTCCACCGAATACGTTTTTCTTTGCCACCATCAGACAGCATTTTTTACCACCACCACCTTTGGCTCGCCATCAACACCATCGTCTGACACCATTTTTTCCACTGTCGCCGTCGTCATCCGGCATTTCCCACCTTCCCCACCATTGGCTCGTCCCCACCACCACCATCTGCCTTCCTTTTTTGCTTTCTAGCAGACATCAGCCTATATGCACAACTCAGTTTCCACCATATTCACAAATGTTCTACCATATCCAGTATTATTTCCACCATTTCCACCAACAATCTCAGCATCCACCAACCGAGGATTTTTAATGGGTCCACATAACATCTTGGGTATAGGGGCTTGGTACATTTGAAGTAGGTCATGGAACTTCACAGCGGGCATCTTTTTGGACTGTTAATCATGTTAACAGACAGTTCCGTCGATCCAGCTCCTCTATGCAGAATGGACCGAGCCACGAGTTTGTGACCCACCTCCGAGACCTTGGCCATTACTGCGTGACTGATAACCTGTACGTGGAGAAGTAGCTGGCCAACTACGAGCGCGCCAGCAAGACCAATCACTGCGCTCCGACTTGGATGCTCGCAAATGTCAGCTGCTACCTGAAACGACCAGTGTGTGGTTCGACACGCACAAGGAGGAGGTGACCAGTTGGGATGTAGAGGTTTTCGGAAAGCCCATTGCACACCAATCAGCCACCCAGAAAAATTTCTCGTGATTGGCCCGAACCTCAACGAAGCCGTAAATGGTTTTTAAACTAGATGTATTAGCCTTGCACCGGCAATTCAAGAGCCAAGTGCCCAAAGGCGACAAAATCTGCCACATCCTTGAAGGCATCGCTGACGGCGCCTCTCACTTGCTTGTGTAAAAACACAGCTCCACCATTGACGAGGTTATGAGTGAATGCTGACAGTTTCAATAAGCAAAGAGCTGGCGTGTCATACAGCAATCTGTTCGGCTACCTAACACTGCCGCCACATCTTCGTTTGAAGACGTTCAGATCCGGCCACCGCTAAATACCGAAAACTTCTTGCGTCTTGTGCGGCGAGTGATCGAAACAGCAAGTCCATCTGCTCATTAGGCTCATTTTAAGGAGGAAGCCCTGTCACTAGTTCAGGCCGTCGTGCGTGAGGAACTGGCAAATGCAGGCGTGTAGCCAGTATGTGCCCTAATTCACCACGTTGTCAGCCCTTCTCCATACCACCTGCCACAACAGACGTATTACAGGCACAGTGATCCAAACTAGTGGCTTTTTTATAAACATAATTGGGATGCCATTAGGGCCAGTTGATGTACCACTGCGACACTCTTCTGAGCCCTTTCCCAATCTCTTTGTGAAAAGGAAGGCACTGCACCACTTGTTCCATCCTTTTATACTAGGGTGCATAAGGAACTTCCTTGTTGAAAATTTTCTGTTAGCCTTGTTCCTATATATTTATTAGCTTCATCGCCTTCTAGCCTGAGCTGTAGTTATGATCCTCTGCTCTTGGCTGGTCTCATTTCTTAGGGAGTTTAGATGGTTCCTAATTTTTGCAGCTGCCTTTCTATCCTTTTTATGCACCTCTGCTAGCCACTCAGTCTTCTTTCTTCGATTTTTTATTGATCAGAAGGCACCCTTTCCTTCCAGAGCTTAGAAAGATATCCCATTTACTATCAACATCATCTGTCGCTTCATTCCACTGCTTAGATAGTCTGTGTTTCCTAGAGCAATGGAATGAAACAACTTTATTTCGGTCCTGCAGGACGCGGTTAGCGCGTAGCGGGCGTCTCCCACGTAGGGACCGGTAGGGAGTACCTGGCGGCTGCTTCGTGGGCCTGCTAGACAGCCCATTGCTGGTCGGCGAGAAGTGAGCTCCTGAGAGACCTCTCCCACTTGCTTGAGGTAGAGTCGGTAGGAGTTGTTCTACACTCCCAGAGCATGTGTTCGAGTGTCGCTGTGTGTCCACATGATGGGCATGTGTCGCTGGGGTATGCATCGGGATAATAAATGTGAAGCGTGGCAAGGTTTGGGTACGTGTGTGTCTGTAATAGGCGTAGGGTTAATGCCTGCGGTCGGTTAAGTTTTGGATGTGGGGGTGAAAAAATGCGGCGTTCCAAGTAAAAGTGCTTTGTAATCTCATTGTACGTGATTGGTGCATCCCGATTGGTGTCCAACCCAGCAAGATGAGGTTGCCCTGTGGCAGCACGGTCGGTAAGTGCGCGCGCTGCATCATGGGCGATCTCGTTGAGGTTGGATAGGGCACCCGGCACCTGGCCGAGATGGGCGGGGAACCAGATGACAGTGTGGTGCTTCAGGGCACTTGGGTCCGTATTGCGCAGGATGCGTAACGCCTGGTCGGAGATGACTCCGCGTTCGAAGGCTTTGATGGCCGGCCTGGAGTCGCTGTAGATGAATTCCCGTTTGCTGTCGAGCATAGCTATAGCTATAGCTACTTGCTCCGCTACTTCGGGGTTTCGGCTGAGGATTGTGGCTGAGTTAACAGTCTGCTGCGCGGATGATATCGCGACCACGGCGAAGGCTTGGTTGTTGCGATAGGCAGCGGCGTCCACGAACGAGACGTTGTCCGCTTCCATGTCTATGCGCTTGAGAATGGCGGTCGCCCGCGCAAGGCGCCTGCCTCTGTTGTATTCGGGGTGTACATTTCGTGGTATGGGAGCGATCGTGATAATATGATGTGTGAATATGTGTAATATGGCACTGATGCAGACTGTATCAGGAGGTCAAGACCTCGTCAGGCTATTTAGCCTTTAGTCTTTGCCTCCCGCAGGGAAGTTTTTGTATTTTTTTTTCTTTCCTGCAAATAAACTTTAAAACTTTGAAACTTTGAAAGATCGCGGATTTCACGGGGAATTAGAGTCAACTCTGGGGGGTCCCTGGCCTTCGAGGAGAAGAAGCCGAGCTCGCGCAGAATATGGCGGCCCGCCTTGGTGGTAGTGAGTCGGGTCAATTGCACACGTTCCTGAGCTTCGGCGATCTCTTCTAGGGTGTTATGTTCACCAAGCTCGACGAGTTTGTACGTTGGAGTGGTGATAGGAAGGCCAAGGGCTCGTTTGACCACCTTGCGAATAATCGCATTGAGTTGATCGCGCTCAGCACGTAGCCACTTGTGTATAGCGGCAACGTAGGTAAAATGGCACAAAACAAACGCGTGTACGAGATGCAGCAGGTTGTCTTCTTCGAGGCCATGGTGCCTGTTGGCTACTCTACGTACGAGTCGTATGGCATTCTCAGTCTTACTCCTGAGCTTGTGTACGGTTTGGGTGTTGGTTCCGCGCGACTCGATGATCATGCCGAGAACCTTGATGGTGTCTACCCTGGGTATAGTACGACCATCTCTGGTGTGGAGGATGATATTGCGTTCCGCCGGAGGTTTCCACCCTTTGGGCTTGGCACCCTGGCGTTTGGGCAAATATATCAACAGCTCCGACTTCGCAGGTGAGCACCTGAGACCGGTGTGGTTGAGGTAAGACTCGGTGATGTCGATAGCCTCTTGCAGGGCGGACTCAATGAAGCCATCCGACCCTGTGGAGAACCATATGGTTACATCATCCGCATAGATAGTGTGATTTAGCCCGTATATTTTTTAAAGTCTTTCGGAAAGCCCGATCATCACGAGGTTGAAGAGCGTGGGTGAGAGGACGGATCCCTGAGGAGTGCCCCGCTGTCCGAGCTCCACTTCTTCCGACACTAGGTCTCCTACGCGGAGGACGGCTCTGCGTCGAGTGAGAAAAGAGCGGATAAAGCAGTAAAATCGATGACCTAGGCCGAGGGCTGCGATCGCTTTCAAGATTGACGAGTGCGTTATTGTATCGAAGGCCTTTTCTAAATCGAGACCGAGTATTGCACGAGTGTCCCGAGTGTTTCCGCCATGTAGAATTTGATGCTTTAGGAGTAACATGGCGTCTTGAGTGGATAACCCTGGTCGGAAGCCAATCATGTGGTGCGGGATGTAGTCGTTATCTTCGAGGTATCGACCAACCCTGTTGAGGACGACGTGCTCAGCAACTTCGCCCACGCACGACGTGAGAGATATGGGGCGTAGGTTATCTATGCTCGGCGCCTTTCCCGGTTTGGGTATGAGAACCGTGTGAGCTAGTTTCCAAGCATCGGGTATTTCACCCTTTTTCCATATCTCGTTGATAGTGTCAGTGAGGTAAGTGACGGAAGAGTCGTCCAGGTTGCGTAGGAGCTTGTTGGTGATGCCATCGGGGCCAGGGGCTGAGCGGCCATTGAGCTCATGGAGAGCTCGGCGCACATCTTCAATAGAGAAGTCGGCGTCTAAGTTAGTGTTGTCGCTGCCAGAGTAATCAGGGTGAGGGGTCACAGGGCCCGTGGGGAGCGGGAGATATTTTTCCACGAGGTTCTTGACAGCATCTTCCTAGTAGCTTCCTGACGTTTTGCTATGGCTCTCTTAACTGCTTTATCCTGCCAACTCTTGATCTTGTGGGTCCTTTTCCGTGGTGACTTGCCACGTGCCTCAGCAAGCTCTAGCTCAAACGGCCTACTTAAATTCTAGTACGTTCACGCTGTTTTAATATCCTCAGTGATTACTTTCTCGGTTCGTTTAGTAGCTCGTGCTCTTTGCCTTTCTGAATAAACATTCCGCTGTAGTCACTCATCTAGCCTCCTTCCTATTTTCATTGCTCTTCAAAAACTTAGCTTGATACATTTGTGATCGCTACCCAAAGTTCTGGAGCCACATTCATCTATGTGCATTCCCTTGAGACTATCATACATCACTTGTGACGTCAGTGTATCGTCTATCGTCGACTGCAACCTTTCTACCTTCGCTGTTATTTGCCCTTCACACTTCTTAGTACTGTTGAAAGTGATCGAATCATGCCTTTCACAAATAACCGTGATCATTTTGCCTGTTGTGTCATAATTTCTATGTGCTTATTCATATCTACTGAAATAATTATGTCGCACTGTCTTCCTCAATCCTCACTGCCACTTGTTATGCATTCCAGCAATGCCTAGTTTTCCTCTCTGGTCTTCGTTTGTGTCCTCAAGTACAGGAAACCAAGAAGTGTAATCTGCCCAGCTATTTTGACTTTAACCATAAATTTTCCGTCCATTCCTGTTTGACTCATTGCTGTTCCATACTTGTCTGTATGAATTCCCCGATTCCACCCCAATTTTTCTGCCTTCTGTTCTATTGCAATATTCTCCTACATAGTCCCGATTTCAAGGTGGTTGTCTCATGTCCCTAAGATGTGTCTCAAGAACCCTATATACCAACAGTTCCTCCTGCTCTAACTGCTCTTCTATCTCTTCCCACTTTGACCGATTTCTGCCACCCTGCATGCTATAACGGCTATGTCTGTTTTACCTCGGCCCTTTTGCTTACGTCAATTTCTTCTCCCGTGGACCCCATGTGTCTTCAATACTGGTGCCCCCTAAGAATCGTCTTTGCTTACACTGTTGGCCTCAGGGCTTAGAGTTTTCCTAAAAAGTGAATAGCGGCAAAGTAACGCCATTTAGGCATTGAGACAATAAATTGTCATAGATTTCTTCTGCCTTTTGCATTCTTCTCTTTGTCGTATCTTCTTCTTTCGGCTACGCGTGACTAGTCACAAGGTTAGTCTATAGGGAGCTTCGCCCGCAAATGCACAAGAAAGCACACGAAAAACACAAAGACACGTATGATTTCTCACGCAACCACACTTAACACGAAGTGTCACCCACTTTGACTGGTGGATCTTCAGCGCCCTTCCCCCCAAAACAGCCAAAACTAAACTGTCAACTCTGCCCAGACGTGCTCGCCCATTGACGGCAATGCGGCACACCATGCCGCACCCTGTTGTTAATCCAGCGGCCGTGCTAGGTGTGAAACAGTGTTCCAAAATCCGGACACGCAGTTGGCCATCTTTCTCGTTAGTGAGCTCATGGTCGACCACCTGGGTGCGGCAACCGCACAAACAATGCGTTTATTAATGGGTGTGCGGTCAAACACTTGGCACGACAATCTGCTAGCGTTCGACAAAAGGGGTTGGGAATGCATGACGTGTCCCGATTTAGATAATGGAGGCGATGGGGAGTTTCGCACCTCATAAAATAAATAATTCTGACCGCCGTCACGTTGTCGTCGCGTTGTCGTTGCCAGTCGCAAATGTTCACGCGATGACCGCTAGTCACCGTTAAGAACCAATGTTTATGTTTTGTCTGTGTTCGACTGCGCAGCTATTAATTGCTATTGCACGCTCGCCATGGAAGAAATGCACTCGAGATTACACACGTAGTGGCCTCCCACGGCATTTCGATTACTTTCTGGTCACGCCAAGCTGAAATAAGCCAATTGAATGAGACTTAGACCTGTAGCGCAATAATTTTTGAGTATGATGCGATAGAAAGGAGACGAAAGCTCGTGAGGCCCTGCCGTCGTCGCGCTTTTATTTGGGACGCGCGCGTAGCTCAGGTCACTGCTGCAGCGTCCAGCCAGGCCACGAGCTAACCGTCCTCCATTCTTTCTGGCTCGTGCATCACAACCCACGCGGCTCTTTTTTTTTTAGAGCGGCAGCTGCCCAAGACTGCTGAGACGCTACAGTAATAAGCACCATTTATTGACAGACGAGAAGACGAATTCAGCTTACATTGTCATTTTTTCGCTAAACAAGAGTGGTAGGCTACACGTCTAGCGCGAGTGGGCGCAAACAAAAAAAACATGGTTACAATATAATCCGCAACTTGCAGTCACAACTGTACAAGTTCCCTTCCAACCGCAGTCGTGGCCGAGTGGTTATAGTGATTGTCTCGAAAATCATCGCGGTCTCCACACGCGGTTTCAAATCTCGCTGACTGCGTATATTTTTTCTTTATTTTACCGCGTGTCAGGGCGTTTCAAAGGTAGCCTTGCCTCCGTGACACATTGATACTTTGCTTATCTTCCATAACCGAAGCCACTGTAATGGAAGGATGTAAACAATTTAACTGAAAGTCCATCAATATTTGAAACCCTGGCTCAAGTCTCTCATGAGGGGGCCTCAAGGGCTTGCCTCGTCACCGCCTCTGGGGTAGTAATACTGCCCACTCTTGTGTCTCATACAGCCATTTCAAGTGCTGTAACAGAGCACTCGCACAACATGTCTGAGTGTGCCACTCAAGTTTCTTGACATTATGTGTAACTATCACTCGGGTATTGCGCGGTGAAATTGTGCCACAGTCGCACCACACTCAACGAGGCACCTGGCTGAAGCTGTCGCTAGATGACTCCTTGGCATCTTTCGAGCTTGGGGTGAGGTGGCGGCCTGAAGTGGGGACCATATCCGCCTGCCTATTTGGTAGAATTTGGCATTGTCATTTTACCTCACGAAGTGTTCTTCGACGTTCAAAATGTATGCTGACGTTCGTCCTGTATATTGTCACGTCATTCAAGGGGTCTAGAGAAGGTTCATTGAGGTCTGAGCAACAGGTTTCTTACCAAGCGCGTCGGTTGGGCTTGCTCGCGAGAGCGGAGACACGCGCGCACTTTTTTCGTTAGTGGTGTGAGCTTTCGCCTTGGCATACGACCCACTAGTAGAAGCAGGCGGCAATATTTCTCCTCCGCAAAAAGAACATCGTTCCGATGCTGCAATCTCTTCCGAAAATAAACAACTAAAGCAGCCTAAACAATTGAAAAGGACAAGCATAGAAGAATGTTACACACTAACAGTTTACCCAATATGAGGCAATGGCAGTAGCATAAATGAAAGAACACCGCAAAAGTTCTTTTAAGAATGCGCAAAATAAGGCTTCATGCACACCACGTGAACTATGTCACAGCTCGGTTGTCTTCGTTGTACCCATATTGACGACAGATTGTCCGGTAACACTTCGTATTTTGCGTCACTGATGCGGTGCAACAAATATATATTAGCCAAAGTATCTGTTTGGCAACTTTTCGGCAAGGCCACAGCAATGAACAGAGGTCAAAATTTACACTTGGTCTCCTGGACTGTAAGATACATCTTTTTGACGCATGTTACAATGTCGTGCATTGACCTGTTGCTGCAGACAAATGTGTAGCCAAGCGAGCTGGCAAGTTTCCTCGGCATTCTCTGCAAAATCTTCAGCGTCAGCTGTTAATTGATCGGCGTCTTCACAAGCAAGCATAGCATCGAACATCATTCGAAATTTGTGGCTGTAGAGAAGGTGAAACAGTGTCAATCGCGTTGTTTCTTGGATGGCGGTGTTATAAGGGAAGTTCACATAAGGCGAAATGCCATTTCATGTTTTGTGTTGGACGTCGGTGTACATGGAGATCACGTTTGTGACTGTCTTACTCAGTTACTCGGTGAGCCCGTTGCTCCGCGGATGGTAAACAGTCATCATTCGATACCTAGTGTTACTTACTCGAAAACCTTCATCCATAAGCTATGCAGTGAACGCTGTCTCTCTGTCAGTTATCACTGCAGATAGAGTTTCGTGGTGCAGAACAATGTGGCACATAAAGAACTGCGCTACCTCAGAAGCCGTGGCACGTGGTATTGCATATTTCTCGGCATAGTGCGTCAAATAGTCAGTTGCAAGAATGACCCTATTGTGTCTATTGGTCTATAGAGGAAATGGGCCGAGACTGTCAATGCCGACACGGTCAAATGGCTTGTAGGGTGCTTAGTAAACTTTCATACATCTATAGGATGTAAAAAGGGGGTTTTGTGAAATTTGTACGTTTTTAATGGTGTACACACTTTTCTTTGCCTCTACATCCTAACAGCAGGGCGTGGGTGACAAACTGACGTTTTCGTGCCGTTCGAGAGGGTGTTAGTGGAAAATCTCAAGTTTACACACCTTTAACTGCCATTGCAATTGTTTTTTTAACATTCCATGGCAATCAATAAACTATGAGAGACACCAAACTCAAACTTAAAAATTTCGCCTGCTAAAAAAATTCGCCTCTACCGAAAATGGGGCTGCCGTTAATGACCGGAATTTGCTCCTGCGACTTTCGGGTGAGCAGTTTAGCACTTTAAGCACCGGGCCACCGAAGGGGGTTGTGCACGCGCGAGAATCAAGCTGCATTCAGGCTTGTAAATGAAACCCACGCATAGCGCGATATGCCTGTTGTACTGCCTTTTATAGGATCACAATCTCATAAGGATCACACAATAAAGGAAATGGTCGAGGCGTTGGTACATACATTTCACTAGACACTCTAAAAACAATTCAGGAAATTTAAAAGAGAATAACGTTTTTTCGCAATGTATGACTCGACATTGCTTTACCGCTTTATATCATCCACATTAAACGTCAATAAGTGGACGGGCTGCTACCACGATCTACGACTGCACATATTTATATGTATAAGCAATTGAGAAGAAAAGCTTGAATTTATTACAAAAACCGTTACATGGTCAAAAGATTTTCAAGCACAAGTCGTTTTCACGAGCTCCTCGAAAAGGAAAACAATGCACTACCTACGCGTTTCACAGCGTAAATTTTGTGCTTGCCGACTACTTGGTTTGACATCACTTTAGGGGAGGGGGGGGGGCGTCTCTGATAATCGTGAGGTAGTTTTGGGATTTTAAACCCCACATAATCATCTATCTATCTTTAGGGTGGGCAATGTGTGAGGTGATCAGGAGGGCTGCTGCAGCCCCCTTTCAACTTGCAGTGCTCCCTCCTTATCTCTTTATGTAGAAGTATGACTTTGCGCCCGCCCCCCTCTTTATTGACCGGGGGGGGGCGCCCCCCACCATGTGGCGCACGCCTATGCATAAGGGCCATCGATCATTGCAATAGAATCTGGCGTGTACATGTCTGCATCAACAATGGTATATTTTGTATCAAAAGACAGCAGTAATTCGTGGTTATTATTACCGCTGTTGTTTATTTGTTCCAAATGGCAATATACCCACAAAAGTTTCAAATTTTGCGCGCACAGGCTTTGACATTAATTTTTGTTAGTCATAGAATAAAAAATATTTTGTGCTTCATCTATTTTTTGAAATATATATTTGCATATACTTTTTTATATTTAATTGCATTGCCGAAGTTTTTTAGTGCGCAAATGTGGTGTAAGTCTGCGGGGCTTTAACCATGACATTTGTTCGGACACGCTGCTCACTGGTTAGGCACCTCGCAGGAGGTCGGTTTTGCATCGAATATTATTGTGCTTTGAGGTGTAATGGCACTCTGTGTTTTTGTTTTGTGTTCTGCTGGTGCTGCTTATTACGAGTATGAGCTATACTGAAGCGAGAAAGCATGGCCTTTTATTGTGGAGCACTCACCAGGCATGTACCACATTTCATCTGTGAGAGCGTTGTGAACACCGAGAGCGTGATAGTGAGGCCATGCTACGTTTTTCGTAATTTGTGTACAATAAGTGAGGTTTTTTAACGAAGCGTACCCGTTTGTGTCCATAACTTCGTCAGGTTGAAGTCCAATTTGCGGAAAGTTAAGAGCGGGAATGCGTATTATTTTCATTAAAGCATGGTTCGGTGTTTGAAGCAGAGAGACATGCGTGGGCAGTGGGAATTTAGCGGCAGATTTGAGCAGAGTTGTAGCGGCGCCTGCCTCTGTCGGAAGTGGTGTTGAAAGGGGGCCCTGCTCGAGATCGACCAATATTTTGGTTATTTATTAGTTTGGGGAAGACGGCGTTTGTTAGCTGTAAGCGTTGATCACGTATACCACGCGTATGTTTGGATCTGTTGATTTGGGTTCTTTTTTGCATGACTGTTCATATTGTTTGCAATGGAAATGAACGTGTCTTAGTTTAATATGCTGTACGTCCTTTTTTAGCATGCTAACAGAAATTCTTGCCGGTAGCCAAACTTCTACCAGTATATGCATCCGCCCTGGCATGCATCTTTGAACTAGCCTGTTAATGGAGTTCAGTGTTCACGTTCAGCGTGTTGCTTAAATTTAGGTAGGGCTTGCGAAGCTCGCTCTTGTGTTTAGGGTTTTATGCAACCCGTTTAGTGAAATCTGAGCTTCGGGTATACACCCGCAACATAGGTTGCCTGATGCGGCTAGAACCCATAAGTTTTGAGCCGTTCCTTAAACTTGAGCTGTACTTTCGAACAAGTCTTTCGTGGCTAGTTGTGGCCGAATTGCTGTAGCTTAGCTGTGCGAACACTATTTCAGTCCTTGAAGCATGCGGTCGAGTAAATTTGATTTTATTGATCTTATTTTAACTTCTTGAATTTCGTTATTTTTTGCTTCAACACTTATTGTATCCCGGTCAAACAACCGACAAAGAGGCGCTGTCGGCCCAATAAAGTAGCAATCGGCCAAACCAAAATACCTATCGGCCTGATAAAAAGACCTATCGGTGTGCAAATAAGAGTCATCTCCCCGATAAACATGCTGTTGCTGCAACTGCAGTTTCAGCTAGCGGTCCGATAAAGTCTATTTGCCGACCCCGATAGAGGGTTCGACCACTATAAAGGAACGTCTTGGTGCTTGCTTGTGGACTACCGAGACCGACAAAGTTGCCTTTGGTACGATAAGATTCTTATTTCCGCATGACCGACACCGATGAATTCGCTGTTCGCATCGGAGCTTTTCACTTCGTATCTCACCGACACTGACGACGTGGCAGAGAGTGGCCGAGCAGCCGTTGCAAATGGCGCCCGTGTAGCTACCTCGTATGCGTACGTTCATGAAAACTTGAGAGAACCTAAAACAGGAAGTATTCGATACATCACTTGTTCATAAAGGATCGCCGCATGCTGAAGCGTGCAGTGCTCCCCATCAGGATGGAGAACGTTCGTCGCAAATGAAACAGACTTGTCCCCCCCCCCCTCTTGCGTACACCCATAATAGTAAGCAATTGATGAACTTTTTCACGACACATGCGTGGCTCGTCTAAGCTTTCATGCTCCTTGGCTTTCCTGCTTCAACGAATCTACAAGAGTGACACTACGCGGCTACTGCGCACATGCGCACCAAGTTAAACTGGCGTGCTGTGGTGGGTCGCCCAAGTTGTGCAACAACATCCAAGACCCAAATTGTGGCCGTATAGAACAAACCTCTGAAGTGAGCGGCACCAACTCAAAACTTTTTGTAAACAATGCTATTTACTCACAAAGTTGTATAAGTATTTATGTGGAACCGCAATACAGGGTTCATGTGAATAGCATAGCAGGCATGCTCTCGCACAGCCTGACATTTTTGTGTACTGTGCAAGTGCAGCACTCTTTCTTTTGCGCACCACCCTTCCTTTCGTATTTGCACAGTTCCTGGCCCAGTAAGGTCCCTTCGCTCACCCCCCTCGCAATCCTCTCCCGTTTTTTTACACACAGTGTGAGTGGTTGTCAACAAAAAAACTATTTTCATTGACCTCTCCACAAATGATACAGCCTGTCAGAACAGAGTGGACAGGCGGAGTTTTCAATACCATACCACTATGACTTGTGGTCTACAGAAGAATCGACCACTCATTTAAGATTGAGAAGTCTCGGTGTAGTCATCATAACAGAGTTTTTTAAATTTGTTATGTACTCACATGCCATTATCCTAAACATTTTTAGCAGCTGCTTGACAGCCTCCAACATACTGCATGGTCAGAAGGCAATTTCTGACCACTAATCTAGACCAACCATAACTTTATCACCCCATCTCCCTAACTAGCATCACATATAATATGTTCACGTACATTAACATCTAAGCCACTTAAGTTTCTCGACTCTATTTCGTCTTCACAGACTAATATGGCTTTAACAATGAAATCGGTTAATAAATTCAGTTTTTTAATTGTTCCTTTTTCACCACATCGTCATTAAACGGAGTACGCACTACAAAAATTGTGCGAATCTCACACCTGACCACTATTTTACTAAAAATGAAGAAGGTAAGTTATATCAACAAACGAGCATGTGCTACAGAAATTTGTGCAGCCTTTCAGAAAAAAATCTTTGTCATAAACAGGTATGTTTATTCTTGGAAGGGATATCTGATAGTATCATGCCACCTACGTGGAACTACGAACAAATATCTTATGTGTTTCATCCATTGTTGCACTACAGTAACGTGATTGTTATCGGTTATAAAAGCTAGTGTTCAACTTTCACCTGACAATGAGCAGCATTGGGGCACCCAACGAAAAATCACACTCTCGAGGAAGCTGCTGCAACGTGAGAAATATCGGTTGCTGCTGCATGAGCTTAGTAATTAGAGCATTGATTGAATACGCCCCCTTAAAACCAAGATCCGGCGAAAATTCAACAATGGTACTGCCAAGGTCAAGTGATGTTTAAGCAAAAGTTTATTTTTGCCACAGCCAAGGTCAATCAGCAGTTCCTCAACATTACAGCTAGCCAATTCAAGCCATGTTCAAGCTTAAGTTCAACATGCTACTATGTTGGTTACATAATGCTGAAGCTAAGTTCAAAATAATTCGAGCTTAAGGTCAGTCTAGATACAGCAATAACTGTGAGTAAGGTAGACGGACCACGCCGTTGCCATGTTCGACAGGTAGGAGACGTAGCCCAACTTGCCGGCATCGTCCCATTTGTGGTGAGCACTCACTCGATCGTACGTAAAAATCCAATCGTCGACGTCCTTGTCCTTGGGGCCTGAGAAAACAGGGGATCTCGCAGATGCAGGGAGCCGGCACAGAGGGTGGGCAGTGTCGGTTGAGGCGTTGGAGTGGCGCTTGCATCGGTAGGCATAATAGACTGTAGAATGTGATTCCGAAGCTCCAGGATGATCGAAACCCAGGAGAATCCACCACTTCTTAAGGAGTTTCCAGAGAAGAAGGCAGAAGGAGAAGCAGTCACCGATTTTCCAAAGCCAAATAACCTAAAGAATCTTCGAAGTTTCGTCGGCTTGTCGTCATACTTCTGACACTTTACACGAAATTCGATTCCATATGTGTGCCCCTTACAGAACTTCTTAGTGGTGACAAGGACTTTTTTACCTGGTCACCAGCTTGTGACGATGAATTCACCAAATTATGCCGCCTGCTAATTTTCTCACCTATCTTCCGCCACTTCCATTCTGCCACTCCCACGGAGGTTCATACTGACGCAACAGTACTGATATGTCCGAAGGGCAGAGATTCTGGGAGGTGGGAAGGCTGCAGTCGGCGATGGATTACGCAGTGATGTCTCATAAGATTTATAATCGGCTAAGGGTGATGAATGTAGAAGAATATGGGTCCAGAAGCTTAAGTGAGAGAGAGAGAGAGAGAGAAAAAAAGATGCAAGGAAAGGCAGGGAGGTTAACCAGACGCACATCCGGTTTGCTACCCTGCACTGGTGCAGGGATAAATGGGAGAAAGACGTTGCAGAGAGATGAGAAGGTACACACAATCACGAGCACATTCGGGGAGCACACACAGTCTACAGGCGGTCGCTCAGGTTTGTTGACTTAAGGTAAAGTAGCAGTGCTTTAGTCGCTTTCTGCGCAACTGAGGCAGATGCCCAAGGTCCTAGTATCTTCTGCACACAAAAAGGTCTGGGGTCAAGTTGATTAAAAACCATCCGGAGCTGGCATCGCTGTGTGTCGTAGCAAGCGCAGCTGCACAGGGCGTGTTCGACGGTCTCTTAAGCTCCGCAGTAGTCGCATGTAGGAGTGTCTGCCATACCAATGCGAAAGGAGTACACCTTTGTAAATGCAACCCCCAACCAAAGGCGGCATAACAGTGTTGCATCGGAGCGGGAAAGTTGTGATGGTAGCTTTAGCTTGACCGAAAGATCCAGTTCATAAAATTGACACCTTTGGAAGTTGGTAGACGACCAGAACTTGCGTGTGAGATCTCGAGCCAGCAGGTAAAGTTGTCTTGCTGCATCATTCCTTGATAGAGGAATCGGGACTACACGGGTTCCTTCATGGGCTGAGCGGGCTGCATCATCGGCTAATTGATTTCCGGTAATACCGATATGTCCAGGCCGCCATTGATATATAATATCATGCCCTCGTGCTAGAGCTTGATGATGGCAATGTCTTATTTCTTGCACCAATTGGTCATGACTCCTCCTACGCATGGCAGACTGCAAACTCTGAAGCGCTGCCTTCGAATCACAGAATATGACCCATTTTTCTGGACGTTCTTCAACGAGATATTGTAAAGCAGCCCTTATAGCAGCAAGCTCTGATGCCGTAGATGTAGTCATATGCGACAACTTAAACTTGATTGTCACTGCTGCCGCCGGAATTACAGCGGCACCTGATGAGCTGCTGGACGAGACGGACCCATCAGTGTATATCTGCGTTCGGTCTAAGTACAACTCATGTAATATTAGCAGTGTTGCTTGCTTCAATGCTACTCTGGAGTGACTGCTTTTCTTTTTGATTCCCGGAATTTCTAGACGTACTTGCGGCTGGTCGAGGCACCACAAAGGGCATGCCATTCTCGCAGTTGGTGTATATCCTGATGGAATGCTGTTTAGGTGCTTGTCTATGACGTCTGAAAACGTAGCACGTGGTCTTCCAGAGGTTAGAAGGGCCAAGTGGTGGTCTGGGACACGGCTAGCAGGTCGAATGTGCGCTCTGAGGCAATCCACAACTCTATATGTCCTGACCGGATGGTCTTTGGCAAGCATGATTGTGGCATAAGTAGAAGCGCATCGGGGCAGTCCTAGACAGATACGCAGTGCCTGACCCTACAAACTCTCCAATGAATGAGTATTGGATTTGCAAGTGTTAGTCAGTACCGGCAAGCTGTAGCGCAATAGACCCAGAAATAGGGCCTTGTACAGCTGTAGCATGGAAGCCACAGAAGTTCCCCATGATTTCCCGCACATGAATTTCATTATATGCACAATAGATAGCAGTCTCTTCTTCAAAAACGCACAATGCGGGCTCCACGAAAGACTTATGTCGATTATTATGCCCAGGAAACAATGCGCCCGTGCATATTTGACACTCTGCCCATTGATGTAAGCAGGGTATGGCGTCATTGGTTTGCGTGTAAACGCCATCAACGCGCACTTCACAGTTGATATAGTTAGGCCTTGTTTCTGAAGGTAGGCTGTTGTGAGGGTTGCTGCTATTCGTGCACGCACCTTAGGGCGAGTAACTGCCGCACTCCAGAGGCAAATATCATCGGCGTAAATGGATAGGCACACCGACTTTGGCGGAACCTTCACCAGACCAATGAGGGCAACATTGAACAATGTGGGGCTTAAAACACCTCCCTGAAGTACTCCGCAGTAGGTGTAATGTTCAGCAGTTGTATCCTCATATGTTTGCACAAAGAAACCCCTGCCAGTTATATAATCTTTTATTCATTGAAACATTCGTCCACCAATGCCCATTGCTGCGAGAGAAGTGAGGATGGCATCGTGAGCTACATTATCATATGCACCCTTCACGTCAAGAAAGAGTGCCACTGATATGCGCTTGCGACTTTTTTCTTGTTGAACAAATGTCGATAAGTCAAGCACACAGTCGATGGAGGATTGGCCCCGACGAAAGCCTGTCATGCAAGAAGGGTATTTGGTGTATCGTTCCAAGTACCACTCGAGACGAAATAGAACCATTCTTTCCATCACTTTTCCGAGGCAGCTTGCGAGGGCAATAAGGCGATACGCTGTCAAGTCCAATGGTGATTTTCCCGATTTCAAAAGTGGTAATAATCGACTTATTTTCCATTCTCGGAGAACTCTGTTGCTGCGCCAGGAGTTGTTGAAGCACGTGAAAAGTTCTTTTTTGGCTTTTTGTCCAAGGTGTCCCAACGCACTATTAGTAATACCATCAGGACCTGGCAATGACATGCGCTTAGAAGCGACTAACGCACCTTTCAGTTCTTCCATGGTGAATGGAATGTTCATTTCTGGTAATCGCGTCTCAGGAACGATCACGACGTCGATACTCTCGTTCATAATATTCCCGGCAATTCTCGTGCAAAATTCTTCAGCCACCTCGAGTTCTGTTTTTCCATGATGGAGTGCCAAAGCTTTAAAAGGGTGCCGTTGTTGCGGAAAGGAGCGAAGACCACAAACTGTTCTCCAGATATATGACAGCGGTTTATGAGGGTCTAGAGATTCGCAGAATGCTTCCCAGCGTTCACTCTCCAGCTTGTAAATGCGTCATTGGATCTTTTTCTGGAGCCGCCTTGCTTCCCTCATATCGTAAATGGATCTTGTGCGTCTATATCGTCGTTCAGCACGCCTTCGTATAGCTCGTAATCTTTCCAGTTCGATGTCAAACTGTGTTATTTTAGACGAAAATGGTAATTTACATTTGGACGCTTGTATAGCTTCCGCTATGGTATTTTCCAGGCTGCACGCGAGGCCTTCTTGGCAAGCGTCCTCAACACGCGGTGTAAACATCGACCAGTCAGTGCCAATTACAACACCGGAAGAGAAATTTTTTATGACACCATCGATCGTCACGTAGGTCGCTATGTGATCACTCCCATAAGTCTCAATATTGCAAAACCATTTAACTTTGTTAGAGGAGCACCGTGACACCAATGTCAGGTCAAGGCAACTGCCATACGTGAGACCCCGCAAATATGTGGGGGTACCATCGTTCATGATGGAAAGGTTGTAATGGGAAGCGAATGTAACAATGTTCCGGCCCTGGCATTAATCCTAGTGCTCCCCCAAAGCATGTGATGGGCTATGAAATCACCGGTGATGATCCAAGGCCCATCGGTCCTCATTAGGATGTCTTTTAATCTGTCGCAGTCAAATCGCGATGACGGAGATATATATCCACCAATAAGCGTGAACGAAACTGCATTCTTCTTTACACGAAGACACACGTAGTGATTGTTGTCATTTGAACCTATTGGGTGCGAAAGATAAGTCAAGTCTGTGCGAATGTAAACAATTACTTTGCTTCATTCTTCGCAAGTGGCTGAACAAAAAGCTTCATAACCGGACAATCTATAAGGCGTTGATACGTTTGGTTTACATATGACAAGTATAGGGAATTGATTGGCCCGAACGAATTGGCGAAAGTCCGAGATACGGGACTTCATGCCTCTGGCATTCCACTGAAAAATCAACGCACTTTTAACTTCAGTGCGGAAGATGAGATTTTGTTGAGACATTGTGCTTATACGACGTTAGCAAGAACTGGATTCAGTGCATCCAGTATTTGCAGTGCACTCTTAGCAGACGGAGATTGTATGCTGCTCAGTAGCGTGCGAATCATGGCAATTAATGATTGCACGATTGCAGTCACTTGCCTGTCTTGGTTGGAAAGGTCTCGAACCAGGATCGTGGACTGGCCGTCATGAAACTCCTTCAGTTCGCTTGATGCTGCTTCCCTTTGAAGTGCAGTTAGGGTATGCTCACTGGCTTTGTCCTTTACAGCCTTTCCCATGGCATGTGGTCTGGGAGGCACAGGAGGTGGTACTGATGAGGTATCTGGCAAACGTGTCGAGGAGGTAGCGGGCGTGCTTGAAAACCGACGTCGTCGTGAACGACGCCTTCTGACTTTAGCTGCGGCTTCTCGATGAGATGAGTGATCGCGCACCATCTCCTTTAAGATGGCAATTTCCTTCTGAATCCGCGGGCAGTTCTTCGCTGTGGCTTCATGGGATCCATTGCAATTAGAGCATTTCTTAGCAGTTGCGACGCACTTATCCGCTTCATGGGGCTCGGCGCAGCGGTGGCATACCACCGAATTCTCGCAGACGCTGCTCACTTGTCCAAGTTTTATGCATGTACGGCACTGGAGAGGGTTTGGAATGAAAGGCCGCACAGCATGTCTGAAGTACCCCACCTTCACATGAGAGGGAAGTGATGTGCTCCTAAACGCAATCTTCACACAGCGAGACTTGCCTAGCCGGGTGACATCAACAATTGGAGTATCAGTTGTTGACTTGACAATAAATTGAAAGTCATTATTGGAAATAGCCACATATATGTCGTAGATCACGCCGGTTACTACATCACATCCCAAGGCAACATGAGAGCGCACCTGGTTGCCGTCCAAGTCAGTTACACTGCGCAGAACGCCCAACTCACTTGCGTGCAAAACATCAACAGCCAGTATATTCTTTCTGGCGTTCACTCTGATGTCCGTGATCTCATTTGGCACGAGCGTTTCCAGAGACCTCGACACAGACTGTCTTTCAAGGCGTTTCATGCTGACGGTAGGAAGTGCAAGCAGAAACAGGATGGTATAAGTGTTCGATTTTAGCGCTTCACTTACAGTTTGAATAGTTGAGGATGAGGATGTCCTCATGTTCCTCCTCTTCGCTTTGCGGCTCAGCTAGGTTGGAAACCGTCATCTGAAAAGTCCTCACTGCTGAGATAGTAAGCATGAGTATCTTAACTGTCGCTGTCACTCTCTTGTCCCATCCGCTTCCTGGAGGCGGTCGCCGCTGACGCCGCTGGTGCCGGCAGGCGCCCGGGGTGGTCTACATCCATCCCCTCCAAAGGAGCAGCGAAAACTGATCAACAGACCTAAATTACCACTGAAATACGCCGGAGTTAGCAGAAGTAGCTCCTATTCGAAACACACTTCTTCGTCTTAGGTAGATTAAGTAGTGATCACAAATGTATCAAGCTCAGTTTTGGAAGAGACATGAAAATATAAAGTTGGCATTATGAGCAACCACACGGTAATATTTATTCAGAAAGACAAATAGAAAATGCAGCTAAAGAAATTGAGAAAATTATGACCAGGAATACTAAAACAGAGTGCACGTACACAAACCTGATTCGATTGTTTCAGTCGGAGTTTGCTACGGCACGAGTCAAATCAACCGGAAAAAGGAGAAAAAAACCCATGAGCTGGTCAGATGAGGAAGGTAAGAGAGACGTGGTAAGACGTCAGGAAGCGTCCAAGGAACACAGGTATGCTGAACAAAGGGGTGAACCGGAAGATGATAACAAAAGAAAATTTGATAACATTTTGAGCTGCTGAAGGGAAGCGTCCGATCTGGTCAGTGAAAATGTTAGAAAAAAGGGGCTCAATGGATGATGGAAGTGAACAAAAAGGACAGAAAAGCAGCTGCAAAGTTTTGGAACTATCTCAATTTTCTGAGTATTTAGACAAGCCTGGAAAACAGGTTTATATCTACAGTTCAAGGGGTTAGACTGGAAGGGGATGAGGCATTGAAATATTAAAAACAATAATGACGGAAAAATATGAACACCAAGAAAGCGCTGCATGCAGCGTACCAGATGAGGATGGACCAATTAGTGCAGCGGCTCCACTGGGACAACAAGAGTGAGAAGGGCAGAGTAAATAATTCCTAATAGCACATCAACAGGTCCTGACGGCATCCCAATCATGATAATAAAGAAACGATGACCAAACTATAAGCAAACATTAGGAGAGGCAGTGAGGAAAGCAATAATGATTGGTGAAGCTCCCAATGGGTGGAAACTAAGCAGAATGAGCATATTCTATAAAGAAATGGGGAAAAAGCCGACTTAAACAACTACCGTCCTATAACAGCGACATCAGCAGTGTACAGGCTGGTTATGCAAATAGTAAAGGAAAGACTACAGACTTGGGTGGAGAATAAGGGGGTGCTGGAAAAACTATAAATTGGGTTTCGTTAACAAAAGGGGTTGGTGGACAATCTGTTTTCATTGATACAGTGTATTAAAATAGCAGAAAAAGATCACAGGCCCCCTTTGGCTGGCATTTCTGGATATCAAGGGAGCTTACGATAGTGTCATTAAAGAAAAACTTGTGAAGAATACTGGACACACTAGATATGGGAAAGGGAATAACTAATCTTCCCAAGAACATATATAAAAGTAACAAGATAGTTATCAAATGGGAAGAACAGGTATCTGAACCTATAGAGATACAACGCGGGCTTCAACAGGGATGTCCCTTGTCACCTTTGTTATTTATGCTGTATCTTCAGGAAATGAAAGCCGAATTAGAGGGGAGACGACTAGGCTTCATCCTATCTTTTGTCAAGCAAAGAAAACACATTAAACAGTCATTACCTGCATTGATGTATGCAGATGATGCAGTATTGCCGACACCAAGGAAGATTTGCAGAGATTCTTAGACATCTGTGGTAATGCGTGGGATAGGTTAAATTTGACGTTCAGCAGGGAAAAATCAATCATAATTTTTAATGACAATAAAGGCAGTGAGCATAATATAGATGAACTTACGCTAGAAACAGTGAATAATGATGATTATGTGTGAGGTGTAATGTTTCAAAACCACTATATGATTATTAGTGACGCCGAAGTGGAGTGCTCCGGAAATTTCGACCACCTGGGGTTCTTTAACTTGCGCCTATATCAGAGAACACAAGCCTACAGCATTTTCGCCTTCATCGAAAATGCAGCTGCCACAGCCGGGATTCCATCCCGCAACTTGCGGGTCAGCATCCGAGTACCTTAGCCACTAGACTACCACGGCGGACCAGATATTGTGGATAAGTACAAATATTTTGGCGTATGGATAAATAACGGAGCTGAGTGCTTAAGCGGCACGAAAGATACATAATGACTAAGGGTAACAGGAATTCAGCTGTCGTTAAAAAAAGTGCACTGCCGGATTAATAGTTATCACGTTATGAGAGGGATTGAGAACGGCATCATGGTCCCGGGTTTGATGTTCGGCAATGTAATCTTGTGCATGAAACCAGAAGTTCAAGCAAGATTGGAAATAAACAACCTGGCATAAGTAGACTTGCTTTGGGAGCACACCTGAATACCCCAAATCAGGGGGTACAGGGAGACATGGGATGGAAGTCGTTTGAGTGCAGAGAACCTAGCAGCAATACAGAATTTGAGGAGCGATTGAGAAAATCTGGAGGGTACGTTTTGTTAGTAAAGTTTTTAGCTACTGTACATGAATGATGTTGATACTAACAGGAAGAAGCGAACTAAAAAATTTTCAAGCAAGTATTTAGTCAGCAGTAGAATACCAAGCCAAAAGGAAACATCGTTTAAGAAGGTGAAGGAAACAAAGAGAGACCTGAAGATTGGAATGCTTATGAACTCAACACTGGAGACCTACTGAAGTTTATAGCACCAAATTGCAAAAAAAAAGATCTACGGTGATTCTCAGGATAGTTCTCCACTGTTCGAGGCCATAACGGGAGTATTGCGGGCCTAGACATACCGAGTGAAATACATAGGCATAGACACGGTATGTAGTGCATATGGAGAGGAGGACGAAACGGCTTAAAATTTGATAATGTTCTGCAAAGGGCTCCACCCTGTAGTCTAACATAATGACCCGGAATGTTTCAAAGCATTGGGGTTTTGGGACCGTGAAGGAAGATAGACCTAAAACGGGCAGAAATAACCAGGGTAACTGATAGATGGCTACAATCAAGGCACGAGTAAAATTCGATCCCTAAGCACATAATTATGTTACTCAACTTTATGGCTAGGTAGCGTGAGCCACCGCCCGATCTAAAGGGCACAGCAAGATACATTCATCCATCCATTCAGCTTTGGCGAGCTGAGGAAAGCGGTGGTTTGTGGTGGAGTGCATCTGGCATGGCAGTGCAAGAGCTGAATGGTCTCAGAAACGCTACCCATTACATTTACTTTAACGTGTGCTTGGAATGTTCAATATTTATTCGAGACTGGTCAATGAGCTAAACAGAGGAAATTTTAGTAATCAGGCCAATTTAGCTGGCGAAACCGTAACCGACGCAGCAAACAGTGCATTTGCCATTCACTTAGACAACATCCTCAATGACGACACTACTTTCCTCGAATTGAGGGGAAATAATAAGCGAAGGTCATAAGCAGCCTCGAAGCAAAGTGTCTAAATTGATGGTCATCAACGGCGAGGGAAACAGTGTCGTCACTGAGAGTGTTAACAAAGTCAATGGTAGATGCACTGTTTGGTGTGTCAATTTCGGTTCCTCCAGCTAAATTAGGCTCAATAAATCACTTTGCGGTGTTTAGCAGTGGCCGCTTTTCAAAAATTTCAAATTTGATATGAGCTATTTGTAAAAAGGGCTTGAATTCGCCCATTTGCTGGAGCGGCTATCATCACTGGTTAAAAAGTATTTGTTGTTTTTTCTATATTTACTGTCGTAATTATTGTTTGTATGCATCCGAAGATCTCTTTTGCCACAGAAAAGGCAACGCTGCAAGCAGAACGGAGATGCCTTCTTTCTGTGATTTTTGAAGATTATTCAAATCATTTTTTGCAACACCCAATATATACCTTTCCGGGAATGTGAAGAGGGTGTCGTACAGCAAGCGTGATGCAGAAGACACATTACTTTAAATTTACGAAACTTATCACAATGAAGCAGGGGGTCATTTGACACTCTTGGTTTTTCAAGTCCTATGTGTGCCATAGTGGTACGAGCACATGCGTGCACAAGCTCTCGCCCCTTCATTACCAATTTTCGTAGCCAATAATTTTTCTACTTAGCAACATTACCCTCTCTTTGTGCATATTATAATACTTTGGGTGTAAACGTTACTAATAATTTATGAGACGTCTCTCAAACCGACAATATTTTTCATGTGTCAACCAGAGTTATTTTTTATCGTATTCATCTCCCTTCTATACACCACAGGTGGTTCATGTAGAAGCAGTAGTTGGACCCTCATATGTTAAAATTAGCGAAGTTTCTTCCAATGGCAATGAAAGACACAACCTTGAAATAAATTTTCACCATGTGTACAAATTAATGCAAAAATCTGCCTTTAAGAAACTACAAACTATTCTGCGATGAGGTTTTGAGGAGTAAATATTGCAAGATCATATCTACAGATGACTCACAATCTGAAGAAAAATCTGGTCAAGGTATTTGCTCCGAAAAATTCAATTGGTCACTGTCATTATTATGGCTTGCAAATTTCTTCTGAGTATTGTAAACAGAATTTCTGTGCTTATTATGCTGTTGAGAAGCTTCAGCCCATCTCCTTCAATTGCACCAATAAAAATAGTTTCTTCATCTTTGTACTCAGCCTTTACCGCTAATACTGATTTTTGTTCTCACAAGCTCTTAAATTTTTTGTCTTCATCAACGTACTTTTAGCAGATTAATCTGGGTACTAGGTCGCAAGGCGATCAAAATCAATGAAGTGCAGGAAACTCTCGTGAAAGCCGCTGTTTGTGGTCCGATTCTCTCAATTATTACCAGATCGGCATTTATAAATAAACTATTATAAATACATTTATTATAAAGACATTTATAAATAAACTATTTTATGCATAGAGTTGGTCTGGCTGATTCCTCTTTTTTCTCATTTTCTAACAAGGACGAAGCAATCGATGATTATTTTTTATCATGCAACTCCTTGAATTTAGTGAGGAGAAAGCTTCTCAAAGTTATTTTATTTGAACTTCGACTGCATTTCATTATTTTGTATATTTTACCGTTTGTAGCTTCCTCAATAGGTTATTGTCAACGAGATCTCTGTTCCACTAATGCAATTTTTTTAATTAGATTCGTTTGGATCGCAAAACTCACAACTAACATAATTATTTCTTCTAATCACTATATGATTACTTTGTGTAGAATTCATAAGTGATTACCATTATCTATAACTAATTGGTTTCTTGGAGAATTCCTCAGAGTGGGTGTGAGCCATACATATGAGCCTGATCATAATCATCATCATATTTTCTTTGTTTAATTATTGTTTGTGGTATATGCGAGTTGTTAAGTGAATTCTCTCCGTTTAAAACTGCAGCCTAAATTTGGTTTCAACGTTGAACGTGCTAGAAACAGCGTGTCGCACTGTGCATTGCACTTCCTCGAGGTTCCGGCAGGCTTCGAAAAGAAAGGTTAGACGGTGAACGGCAGCGGGTATGGTGCATAAAGCTGTTCTCTTAAATTCCTTTGCTTTCCTTGTGTTACTAGTCTAAGCTCGTCTTCATTTAGTTATGTACTTGTATAAATTCTGTTGTTTATACACCAGTGCAATCACCACGCAATTACTGTTATCAAGTCTGATCAACTGCTTTCCAATATTGTTTATTTTTCGATGAATTACACGTCAGAGGGACCTATTCGGGCTCAGACATTAACAACCTATAATTCGAAGTAGTTAGCACCGAGTGAAGCGTTTAGGAATTGTTATATTTGAGAAGAAGGAAAAATTCTTAAAAAAGCGCACAAAAAGGCAATGTATTATCTATACTTTTTGTCTATGATTTCACCAGAAGACTTTAATATGTAGGAATGTCTACGAAAGCCTGAATAACTCCGATTTATTCTTCTGTAGCGGGAAGGTACAGTAAAATGTGCCATCGATGTCTTCTGTAACATCATATGAGGGGACTGTGGGAGCTAGTTTTTCTTATGTAAATGTAAGCTCCATAGAACCAAATATTACAACTTCTGTAAAGAGGTTTATTGGGCGAACCAAACGGGCAAGTGGGAAATTTGAGATAGCGACAGGACGAGAAAGATGGAGGAGCTCGAGCGCCGATCTCGTGGAGCCGTATTTTACTATGATGCTTGTTGTTCTCTTTTGTTGTCATCATTCCTTCATTCTAATTGCCCCCGTCGAGAAAGATCAAGCCATCCTGGTGATCTAACAGGTGGGAACAAGCGGGTCGAAGTACGGCTTCAAGCAGTCCACGTGAACAATATCGTGTCCAGGCCGACGATGGTCACCAAGTGGCGTAAGCGGTTCAATGGCGTAATTGACGGGCGATGTGCGCTCTACCACGCGGTATGGACCATGGTAATTTGAAAGTAGCTTGGTAGACAAACCAGGTGCACGGGGTGGTACATACAGCCATACAAGGGTTCCAGGGGCGAACTTTGCGGCAGGAGGGTGGTCGTCATCGCGGGCCTTATTCTGGCGTTGCTGGTCAGCCGTAGTAAACTGCTTCGCTAGTTGGCGGCATTCTTCGTTGTGACGGGCGGTTTCAGACACGGTCGTGCACTCAGATAGATCTGGTGCGTATGGCAGCAAAGTGTCAATTGTGTGCGATGGTTGATGTTCGTATAGAAGGTAGAATGGGGGAAAGCCGGTGGTGACTTGAGTTGCGGTGTTGTACACGTAGGTCGCAAACAGAAGAACCAGGTCCCAGTTCGTTTGGCCAGATGCCACATGCGTCGTGAGCATGTCACCCAGGGTCCGATTAAATCGCTCAGTCAGGCCATTCGTCTGAAGGTGGTAAGCAGTACTTTACCGGTGTAAAATATGGCAATGACGGAGAAGTGCTTGGATTACGTCGGATAGAAATACACGGCCCCGGTCACTGAGGAGCTCGCGAGGAGGGCCGTGACGCAACACAAACCGATAGAAAATGAAAGATGCGACGTCCTGAGCGGTCGCCGTAGGAAGAGTAGCGGTTTCGGTGTACCGTGTCAGGTGGTCTACAGCAACGATAGCCCACCGGTTACCTGCTGTGGTCAATGGCAGTGGTCCGTAAAGGTGGATTCCGACGCGATCGAATGGGCGGTCAGGGCACGCAAACGGCTGTAATGGAGCTGCTCCTGCATTCAGTGGCTGTTTTTGATTTGATTTGTGGGGTTTAACGTCCCAAATCAGTGGCTGTTTTTTGTCGCTGACACTCGTGACAGTCGCGAATTAACTGTCGAACAAAAGTAAACATCCCACGCCAGTAGTACTGTTTCTTTAGACGTTCGTAGGTCTTGAAGACACCGGCGTGAGCGCATTGTGGGTCGGTGTGAAATGATGCACAGATTGTAGAGCGCAGCTTTCAGGGATAACGAGCAGCCACTTCCTGCCGTCTGGTGAGTAATTGCGCCGGTACAAGAGGCCACCTCGAATGCTGAAGTGCGAAGCCTGGCGTCGCATTGGTCGAGTAATGGGAAGTGTCAGTACCCCAGATAAGACGTCGAGAAGCGAAGTTATCCATGGATCGTCATGCTGTGCAGAGGTCATTGTGTCGATGTCAAGAGCGGACAGCGCGTGTTCTATAGAAGATATAGAGACAACCTCAGTGGACAGTGGTGATCGCGAAAGCGCATCAGCATCGGCATGTAGGCGGCTCGAACGGTACACGACGCGGATGTCATACTCTTGAAGTCGCAGAGCCAAACGAGCAAGGCGACCTCATGGATCCTTCAGCGATGACAACCAACATAAGGCATGATGGTCTGTAACTACAGCAAAACTGCGGCCATATAAGTATGGGCGAAATTTCACAGTCACCCAAAGTATGGCTAAGCACTCTTTTTTGGTAACACTGTAGTTTACCTCAACCTTGTTGAGCGTTCTGCTCACGTAGGCGACAACATACTCAGGAGATCCAGGCTTGCGTTGAGCGAGAACTGCACCGAGACCGACACCGCTGGCGTCTGTATGGATTTCAGTTGCAGCCGTGGGATCATAGTGGCGTAATATAGGCGGTGATGTCAGGAGACGGCGAAGAGTGGTAAATGCGTGATCACATTCGGAAGACCATGATGAGATGTCGTTGGCACTGCTTAAAAGTTGGGTCAAAGGGGCAATTACGGAGGCAAAGTTGCGCACAAACCGACGAAACTAGGAGCACAATCCTACGAAGCTGCGTAACTGTTTAACAGTCGTGGGTTTGGGGAATTCAGCAACTGTGCGTAGTTTAGCCGGGTCGGGAAGAACGCCATCCTTTAATACGACGTGACCGAGAATGGTGAGCGTCCGAGCAGCGAAGTGGCATTTCTTGAGATTCAGTTGGAGCTGTGCATTCTTCAGACACGTGAGGACATGTTTCAGGCGTACAAGATGTGTTGCGAAATCGGGTGCAAAGGCGACGATATCGTCGAGGTAGCAGAGGCATATGTCCCATTTCAAACCCTGCAGAACCGTGTCCATCATGCGCTCAATGTGGCCGGCACATTGCAGAGTCCGAAGGGCATGACATTGAACTCATATAGCCCGTCCGGTGTCACGAAGGCTGTTTTTGGACGATCACCCTCTGCTAAGGGCACCTGCCAATACTCCGAACGCAAGTCTAACGACGAAAACAACTCGGCACCTTGTAAGCAATCAAGGGCGTCATCAATCCTGGGCAAAGGGTATACGTCTTTGCGAGTGATGTTTTTTAAGCGCCTGTAATCAACGCAGAAGTAAATTGTACCATCCTTCTTCTTAACAAGAACGACAGGTGATGCCCATGGACTTTGGGAAGGTTGGATAACGTCGCGCTTGAGCATATCGTCAACCTGTTCGGTAATAACCTGAAGTTCCGTGGCGGAAACACGGTATGGTCGCTGTCGTACTGGCGCGTTGGAACCTGTGTCGATGCAGTGAAGAAAACTGGGAGGTCGGCCAAGGGTAGGTTGAGCAACGTCAAAGGATTCACGAAACTGGTAGAGCAGCTGCAGGAGCTCAGAGCGTTCAGATGGCGATAGTCAGTCGGCAATAGATGAATCGAAAAGCTCGGAAGGTGGTATATTGAAAGGGTTGAGGGCACTGATGGCGTCGTAGTCACCGGGACAATCTGGCGGCATGGTAAAAATTTGTTCGTTATCAATGGCATGCACGTATCCAAGAGATTCACCTTGAAACAGTTTGATGGGATACGGAAGGGGATCGATGAGACAAAGAGCACTGTTTCTTTCAAAAATAGAGAGGGTTGAATAAGGCAGAAGTGATCTTCGGCTAAGCAAGAGGCTTGATGGTTCAAAGAATGCAGCTTCGTTCCTAATGCCGTCACAGAACACGGGGAGCAACACAGCTGCTGTCGGAGAAATTTCAGTGCCTTCTTTGACGACGAGTTTGTGTACGGCGGGCTGAATGCGGCTGGTTGGTTGGTCGTAAAACGGGAAAAGTTCAAGCTCCGATCTTGCACAATCAATAACGGCATGGTTACGCGATAAAAAATCCCATCCAAGTATAATGTCGTGTGAGCATGACGAAAGGACAATAAACTCAACAGTGTAGTGGTCCTTCGCGATCATGAGTTGGACAGTACAGGCGGCTACAGGCTGAACCGGGTCCCCATTCGCTGTTTGCAAGGACATCATATTAGGAGCCGTCGTCACTTTTCGGAGCTTGTGGCAAAGTTTAGCGTCTATCACGGAAACTGTAGCACCAGTATCCACTAGAGCATATACTCGAGTACCTTCTACAAAAACTTCAACAATATTCGATTGCAATGTCCGACGACTTGAGCATTTCGACAGCGCAGTTCTTGCCTCTTGAACTGCGGTGGTTAGTTCCCCTCGTGTTCAAGAGCTGGTCGGCGACGCATGGGTGACAGGGAGCGACGACGGGGTGAAGGTGAGCGACCAGACATAGTACGTGGACATTCCCGTGAAGACGAGCTTGACTGAGGGTCAGAGTTTTCCAGACGGGATGGAGGAAGGTCCATGGAGCTATTCTGTGTCCGGGCGTCTGTGTATCCCGCCATGCGACGACGGCAGTAACGAGCGATATGGCCAGGGCCGCCGCACGCAAAACAGATGGGCAGGTTATCACGCGTTCTCCAAGTATTGGCGCCGAGGGGAGCAGCCCATGCGGCAGATGGGTGAGTTGAGGCTGTGGTGGCAAAGGGAGGAACCCAGGCGGTGGACGGCTGAGTCGGGGTTGAGGTATACGGCAGTCCCTGGAACGGCGGGGGGTGGTGTGGCTGCTGCCGCTTTTGGGCCTCAGCGTATGTAAGAGGCGTGGTGACGGGGGGCTGCTGCAAGGGCACCGGCATAGCCTCGGAAATCTGCTCCTGGACCACATGTCGGAGCATGGGAGCCAATGGTGGTGGGTGTCGCAGTGGCTGTTGGTGCGAGAGCTCCTGGCGTTGAGCAAAAGGCAGGAGAGACAGTTGCCGAGCCACTTCTTCTCGCACGAAATCTTTCATTTGTGCGAGAAGGTTTGTCTGATCAGTCATAACGTCCAGTGTGGTCACTGGTTGGATTGTCTGGAATGAGCGTCGCGTCTGAGCTCGTTGCCTCCGCAATTCATCATAACTTTGGCACAAAGTCACTACTTCTGCCACAGTGATAGAAGGCTTCGCGAGAAGCATCTGGAAAACGTCATCGTCAACGCCCTTCATAATGTGCTGTATCTTCGCACTCTCGCTCATGGAAGCATCGATGCACCGGCAGAGATCGATCATATTTTCTATATATGATGTGAAAGTTTCACCTTGCTCCTGTGCCCGTGTGCGCAGACGTTGTTCGGCGCGTAGCTTCCGTAAGGCAGGACGACCAATTCGCGAACTCGGTTTGTGGTTCGTATACCACAGCTTTGCCACGTCGGTGAGATAAACATTGACAGTGCCTAACTTAGCAGCGTCATCCCACCTGTTGGGTCCACTGACTTTCTCGTATGACGACAGCCAGTCGTCGGCGTCCTGGTCTTCAGTGCCGGCAAAGATCGGCGGGTCTCGCTGTTGAACCGGGCCGGGGCAAGTAGCGGCCGCGAGAGGTATTGTTTGTTGGGCAGCGTCAACTTGCATGATCGATAGCAGGGTGCGGGATCGGAGGTCTAGGTTGTAGGCGGTGTGGTTACCCAGCACCTCTACCAAATGT
Organism: Rhipicephalus microplus; assembly: GCF_043290135.1. Classification (NCBI taxonomy): domain Eukaryota; kingdom Metazoa; phylum Arthropoda; class Arachnida; order Ixodida; family Ixodidae; genus Rhipicephalus; species Rhipicephalus microplus. The sequence continues at coordinate 361,848,233 of NC_134710.1, read as the reverse complement.
AAAGAGGTTTATTGGGCGAACCAAACGGGCAGATGGGAGATTCGAGATAGCGACAAGACGAGGAAGATGGAGGAGCTCGAGCACCGATCTCGTGGAACCTTACTTTGCGATGATGCTTGTTGTTCGCTTTTGTTGTCATCATTCCTTCAATATACTTCTAATCACTTTCACGCAATTGTGCATTCTCTACCAATAATTTTTCCTAATGCTGTGTGCCCAAAAAGCAGTCTTGAAGGGGCCCTGCGACACTTTTCGGACAACCTAATTTAGGACTGTAAAGCGTGTAGCGAAGAATACTGAGAGGAATGCAACAAGAAGTTTGGAAATTGGTGTCCGGAAAGTCAAGTGATGAGCCCGCGTAGTTCAAAACTCGAGCAGCTGACGACAAGAAAATTTCTCTTTCGCATTTGTTCGCCTGCTTTCGCCTAACGCCGCTTCCACACACAGCGCACGTCTCGTAAAGACACACCGGAAATGTAATTTGATGGTGGCCTTCACACAATACCTCACGGCCACTCTTTTGGAAGGCGTCGTTAGTATGAATACTAGGAACCACATGCGTCGGATGGCAGACGCCCCCACGGTCACACTTTGTAAGATACACACGTACGTTTAAGGTGGGGAAACTTCTCGGCTTGCTTGCAAGACTCGTTCTACGGCAACGCTGGTCCCCACTGCCTGTCGCATTTTGGGCTCGATAAAAATGGGGCATCCACTTCCACCTTTAGCTGCTGGTGTGGCATAGGCTCATTCGCAGGCTAAGTATTGTGTTCGTTGTTCTGAAAATATATCATTGAGAAACAGAAACGATTTCACTCTGAGAACGTGTGAAAAGGGTTTTCGCTGTTTTTAGCAGTTACTCGTGTGTCCTAGTTACCACACCATAAATATTGCATGGTTTTTGTCACGTCAAGCCAATTGAAAGCCAACGATATTTGTCGTCACGTCAGATGACACATCGCTTCCCATAGCAAAAATAGCCGATGTGCGTCGCCGTAGTCTGAAATTAAGGTAGTTTTTCCCATGAAGTAAAATCATAACAGCATCGATTCCGGTGTTGCCATTTGCGCAACGATATCTCTGCTTTCCACAGCACCAACAGAATGAACGAAAAAAAGATTCTCAAATTGTGTCGCAGGGCCCATTTAGAGCAAAGGTGTTGGTTGCGCATTCATTCCGTTTTAAGCAAGATTAATGAACTGAAGACAATCTATATTGTATTATCCATGATACAGATTGATCTCTGAATTTATATTATGTATACGTTTTTCATGGCTACCCTCATGCATTCATTATGCGCTAGTCTTTTATTTCAATCATGAAATCAGCCGGTTGAGAGTTTTTTACAACGCCTGAATTTTTTATAGATCCCATCGAACGTATGAATCCATGGGTCGCACAAAATAATAATGCTCCTTTGAAGCATCTTCGAACTGTATGAAATTTATTCAGTGTACCCAGTACATCAAAAGTCTTAGACCTTGATGTCTGCCACGAGCATAGGCGTGCACATAGTGGGAAGATTGGGCTGAAGAGTCTGCCCCGTAAATTTACATGATAGACTTCCATGAGCCTTCACCCCCGCCTCTGTAGGGGAGAATGTGCACGCTTATGCCCACGAATCTTAAACGAAGACGGTTATGAGTTATCAAGCATGTATACTGTGGGGCCAGCCCTCGGCAAGGGTTTTTTCTTATTTTATCCCAATATTGTCGTGCGCGTTGCAAGTTTGAGCCTTCAGTGTTTGTGGTAGTTCATGGCTATATGAAACTTTTGTGTAAGCAAACAGCGGAATAAGTGTTTTGTGAAAAAAGTTTCGAGAGCAGTGTACGTGTCTACCTAGCAGTGTTAAGCTGTCGGCTGCTGAAGTCAAGCGCTAGCGACTATCGACGCAGGGACACGAAACATCTTGCAAATGCGGCGGTGGTCTTTTCTGCAACCTGACCGATTCTCCAGAGCCTTCAGACGTTACTGGTCACTGGAGATTGAGCAACCTTTGCTGGGAAGAACGCACGTTGCCTACCAAGACCACACCCGCAGCACATCAATGGGTACGATGCTTGCCACTCTCGCGATTCACGCACTATATTCCTTAGACCACTTCACGGTTCCCATTTTTCTAGTGATTAAAGTATAGAGGATTGTGTACTGTGTGATGTCGGTGCACGTCAAAGAACAGCAGATTGTCAAAATCTCGGGAGCCCTTCCCTATGGCGTGCCTGATACTCATAACGTAATTTTGGGATGCGAAGCCCAACAATTACTATTATTTTTCAAGTGCCTCCTTGAGCAATCTCGCAATATACCCGGCTGCTTGGTTCTTACTTCTGTGCAGCCGCGAACACGGGAACGTGTGGAGCCCAGAAATGGTGCGCTTTGCATAATAGTATTTCCGGGGGGTTTTGTGTTGCAAAACCATAATATCATTAGGAGAGACGCTGCAGTGAAGGGCTGCCAAAATTTTGACCATCTATTGTTCTTTGATCTTGACTGACATCACGCAGTACACGGGCATCTACCATACCGTGTTCTTTGAAGTGTGACCGCAGCGGCTAGGACCGAACCCGCGATCTTTGTGTTCGCAGCCAAGCACCCTATAGTAACTTATCCACAAAGTTCAACGCGGTGCGCTCTGATATTTTCTCAGTGTATTCCACTGAACTCAAGTGAAGCAACTAATTCTAGACAAACTTCTTCCAATAATAATTATCAACATGCGCTTTAGTACAGATAAGCATAGACGTCCCGCCTTGTGTTGCCTCATGTAGTTCAAAACTATTAGCTTATATGCCACGTGTGGCAGCTTACGTAAGCCGTATAAGGGTACGGACACACTGGCGGCGCGGCACTCTTCCGTGCGCCTCTTACCGCTCGAGAGACGCCGCTTTTCTTTCTTTCTCCCACGGAGCGTAGTGGAATTTCCGCCGCCGACCAAATCACTCACTGGGCCATTGTTCCCGCTCCCAACGGCTCTCGTGCCAGGAAGCCACCCATGAGTGCCTGCTTTTTCTCCCTTTCTCCTGACATCAGCGTCGCCTTCTCGCCCGTCCAATTTATTCATTCTGTCTGTCTGCATAAGACAAGCCGCGAGCTGGCAGCTAGCAAGCAGGTGGGCACGCGCATCTCGACATGTCGATGCTTCTCTCGCTCTTCTCGCCGCGCCGCCAATGGGGACAGCGTGCCGCTAGCTGCCGAGGGGAGGCACCGACGGGCGGGATGCCGTCATGGCGCGCCTCACACCAGTTTGCACGTACAGTGCCGGCCACTGTTAGGGTGAACACGCGAGTGCACTCCGCGAAGCGCCACTGCCGCCAGCGTGGCCACGCATCGAACAAAAACCTGCACAGGCGCGGCAGTGCCTGCAGGCGTGGCTTCGCGTTGTCCGCTACGATGCTAGCAGCAGCTTGGCGCGCTCTTGGGCGCGCCAAGCTTGCACAGTCGCGAACTCAACTTTGGTTGCAATGTCATGTATTTTCTGCAGCCCATGCAGCTTTTAGTTTCGCATTATAAAGACGTGCCAGACCCTAAGCCATCTTTATGGACTAAAATACTAAAATACAATTGTCCTTTTGCGTACACGCACATACGTCGCTTTTAGAGCTGCTGAAGTTAACGAATACTTATGACTTTTTCTCATGTTTTCAAGCCATCCAGCAATGTAGATGAAAATAAATTAGTTGATTATCATGCTTCTTTTGCGACGAGACGAAGATTAGTGGGAAGTTGCGCCCAAAATACTGACGACGCTGAATCTTATTTCCTGTAAAATAAAAGAACAAAAACAAATGGGCCCGTTTTCACATCCTGCTTTATGGTTTTTTTAGCGAAGCGATGGCTTCTATTACAATTATGCTATCTCAGTAAGCGTACTTCTAGTCTCATTCCTGCAAGGATGTTGGCTATGGAAATTCGCAAGACGTTGTTACACTGCGATCACACTCGCAGTTTTTGCAATGATGTTTGGGGCGTCATGCGCCTGAACGTCCTGTAACAATGTGATTATAAGGGATGTCCTCGTGGAAGGCTCGGGAATTTCCATCTTGGCTCCTGAATCTAACTACACGGGCCTCTAATATTTCACTTTCAACAAAATGCTGCCAACATGACCACAGGGAATTCGATGCGGCAGATGGCTTCACTGCGTCGACCATCAGAGAACTTTAGAATATTTCGGGGCTCTTCGCTGCATGAATCGAATCAAACTGTGAAACGTCGCCCACATTCAGCCACCTCAAAAACAGGAGAGCCGTACAAAGGCCGATAGTGAGGGCGGTCAACATAGAGAGGTGTCTAGTGTTTGCCTAAGAACCTTAGCACTAGATTGACGAGTAGCAAAATGCCGCCTTAGCCGACGAGTCAACATTTACCACGAGGTGCGACTAAAGGCAGCGTGTGTGGCACTCGGACAACTGCCGGTGAGAAACAGCTCCAATGAGCCGAGAAATTAGTACGTAGTACGTTTCAATCAAAATTTCATACGCCATCTTGGTCACGGTCACTGCTGAAACTGAAGGCGCAATATCTATTTCTTCATTTCATCTAAAATAAGTTGATAATAAATATAACTGAAATTTGAAATTTCCTGTTTCCACAGCCAGGCCAGTTATTGTTTTCGGAAGTAAGCATGGAGTACGACATTACAACTAATGCTTTTATGAAATCGCATTCCTTGATTTTATATTCGCTTAAACTCAATTCTGCACATTACTGCAACATCATAAAAAGGGTTTTAAAAACCCGCAGATGAAGGCACTCAGCGTTTTGTGCTCCAAAAGTTGAAATGCAATTCCTAAAATTTCAGAACGTTTACTGAACGTGTTCAACCATATTAGGAAGTCCAAACGGATGAAAATTTGTATTGTTTTGTTTGTATAAAAATACAAGCGCTGCAAAAAAACATTCTTTTTTCTTTGGATACATGCCCGAATTCATCCAGCGGGAAGCAGCAACCAGTGACCGTTCGTCTTTGAGTGCATGTCTAGGGTGCACTCCCACCAGCCGGTAAGGGAACCTGAGGGAGGATAGAGAACAAGTTCACTGCTAACATTAGCTGTTGAGTCCTGAACCATTTCGTGTCACAATGCTTTCTGAACGGGCTCTTCCCTGACGGCAACTTCATATTGCAGTTCGTTCACTCCCCCATTCAGAAGTCCAGAAAAGTTGGAGCATTACTGGAGTCTCAGTATGTGGAAGTTTCTGAGTGGCGTGCGCAATTCAAGAACTCAATATTATTGAGAACATGTGGAGCCCTATGAAAGCGTTGATGTTACACCAGCAGCTCCTTCGACTCACGGCGCAAGCATTGTGGACCACTGTAGAAAAAGAATGGGAGCAGCGTAAAGCCAACCACGGCCTTTGCGCAACTTGCACAGCTAGCTGTCTGCTAGGTAGAATGAGGGCTGTCATTTATGCTGCCGGAGACGGCGCTCATAAGTGAAGTGAAAAAGCGATCAAGGTCGAGTTTATCACAAAGCCGCGATCTGTGTTGATGGGGTGTAGCACAAAAGCAGACCGGCAATTTTACTCACCTTCCTGTTGCGACGTCACCAAGGAATATGTGCGGTTTCAGATAGCATGATGTTGTTTTAGCCAAAATAATTGTTGCGATTATTGTTTTTATTAAAGTTTCTATCTACGCTTATTTGTTTCATATAGCTCTAATATGTCCTTTTATTGTTAACGTCAGAGAAAGGCTACATATTGGTGTCTATAAAACACGCAAATGAATATTCTTTCTCAGCGAGTTGTATGCAAGACAGTTTAATTATGATTATTCATCTTTATGTTTTAACGTGATTAGTCTTACAGTTTAGTATAATATCGGATGATACCACTCACGCCATCAAACACCTGTGATCAAGTCCGTAGAATGACCAAGGACTAACCCTCAACACGCTATCTCTGAAAATGCACGCGATATTATAGTACTAGCTAGACCGTTAGAGCGACATGGAAATGTCAGCGCTGACGTTGCCTTGTGAAACGTTCTTAAAAAATGCAGAACGTGCTTTCAATACTAACTCAAAAATAACTATTTATTACCTTTATTCAAAGCTATAGAAAACTGCATTTTTCTAAGTATTTCTATTACGAAGTGCACTTCACTAGCGTTCGTCATCTGGGGATCTCCAAGTTTTCACACTAAATCTAAAGACTGTTTTGACTGCAGGACATAAGTCACATTGTACGCAAAGTTTGTTTCACGGCAGTGCAAGATTGGCGCAGCAAGAGCGCGAGCATTGTAGCAGATGACGCGAAGCCATACCTGCAGGCACTGCCGCGCAGGCGCAGGTTTTGCTTCGATGCGCGGCCGTGCTGGCAGTAGTGGCGCGCCATGGAGCGCGGCTACGCGCTCGCGCGTTCACCATAACAGTGCCGGCACTGTACCTTTAAATTACTGATGTGGCCGTCACCCTTAACAGAGCTGAATTGGTACAGTGCCGGCCACCATAACAGTGGCCGGCATTGTACCTTTACAATTCCCGATGTGGCCATCACCCTTAACAGAGCTGAACGAACCTCAATGAATCATTCACGCGTCTGTCACGAACGCAGGTGACGTCTAAGTTTTCTGTCATGACATAGTTTCGCTGTTGTCAGCGCGCGTGGAAAGATGTTTTGACTTCGTCATTATACGGCCCGTGGTTATGCCGTTGGCGGCAGGCGTTATGACACCACTGCGCTTATATATAACTGTATGCTTAATGAAATCGCTGTACATCAGACCTGCGGAAACAAGCAATGTTGCCATGGTACATGAGTATTAGCAAATTTTTGGCGTGGCACAAGAGAACGCGAACAGAGTATCAGTCGAGGATCAAGTTTCTGATGCTGTAAGCAAGATGCGAGGATGAAGCTAAGCCCCGCCGCGGTGGTCTAGTGGCTAAGGTACTCGGCTACTGACCCGCAGGGCGCGGGTTCGAATCCCGGCTGCGGCGGCTGCATTTCCGATGGAGGCGGAAATGTTGTAGGCCCGTGTGCTCAGATTTGGGCGCACGTTAAAGACCCCCAGGTGGTCTAAATTTCCGGAGCCCTCCACTACGGCGTCTCTCATAATCATATAGTGGTTTTCGGACGTTAAACCCCACATATCAATCAATCAGGATGAAGCTAAGCTTTTCAAAAAGCGTACTGCCTTAAGTAGTTAGTCGGCGTTTCTGCCATGCAGATGCCTACTATCACGCGCAATGATTATCACGCGCAAGGCGCTGTCACTTGGCAAACGTCTTCCCAGCTCAAAAAAAAAAAAAAACAAGTCATCCCGGCCCGTAATGATGCCGCGGCGGGAAGAATAGGTCGTCGTTTTTGTATTGAATGAGTTATTTGAATAGCTTCACAACAGTTGCGTTATGACTTATTAGCTGTGGTATGCCAATAGCAGATGCCTTAACTTGAGTGCCCCTGCGCGTTCATCTTTCTACTGCGTTCTTTTCTACTGCCATCATTGTATTTGAACGTGTCACTTACATTCGTCGTCCATTCACGTAACAAGATACTAAATTTGATATATGCGTAGCAAGCGAAACGTCCGTGAGCGCGTTAATAATGTAGCATGTAGTCATATTTCACGTCACACGCATATCATGATTACTAAGTTTCGACGTGTCAGTTTCCTTGGTCGTCTATTCAAGACACGTAATAGCAAAATTGGTATATGTGGAGCTAGTGTAAAAGGCACGAGTGCACTGTGAGCGTATAGCATGTGGTCAGATTTTGCATGACACGCATATCTTGAGTATCATGTTTCGACGTGTCATTCACCTTCGTCGTTTATTCACGTCACGTAATACCAAATTTGGTATATGTGAAGCTAGTTCGATGGCCGCGAGCGTGTCATGAGCGCGGTATGTTGTCATGTTCTTACATGACACGCATCTCATGATTATCACGCTTCCACCATTCATATTTTTTCGCAATCCATTTACGACCCGTAATGCCAAATTCGGTATATGGAATACTCGCGAGAGGACCACGAGTGCACTATGAGCGTGGCGTGTAGTCATGACTTACATGACATGCATTTTATTACTTCCACGTTAGGGTTTGTCACTTTTGTTCGCCATGCAGTCATGTCATACCAAACTAGTTTTGCAATGTCATGTGAACGAAACCACCGCAAGAGCCTCCAGACCGCGAATTAAATATCGTGATATTTATGACGTGTATGTCATTATGTTCATATTATTATTAGTCACTTATGTTCGCCATACAGTCGTGTTATGCTATACTTATTTTGCTATTGATACCATTATCGAAACAGCTAGAAGTGCTACAAGTCCTATGTGGCTAGATTGATCTAAAAGTAGATAGATAGATTCGCTTAAAGTTGCCAAAGATCACTAATGAATGCTTCACATTTGAAAACAACTGGTCTTGGGCTGCTAATGACGAAGCAACAGGAAGAATCAGTCTTTGTTTTGTTTTGAATTAGTTATTTTTACAGGTTCAGGATAGCTGCGATATTCTTGAGAAGATGCCTTATTTCATGCGCCCCTGCGCGTTCATATTTCTACTGGCGTCTTGAGATCTGTCCAGTCACAACATTACTAGTTATGTCTTTGCTTACTGCTCTGTTTTCCCTCTTCACAAGGTGGCAGCTATACTATATGTAATTTATCAATTGTTTGTCACTGCGTAATCTAGGTTCTTATATTCACCATTGCTTTTTTTCTGCACTTTATGTGACTCGCTGCACATGACTTTTGAAAAACACTTGCCACCTATGGCTAGTCTTAAGCAGGTAATAAATAGTCTTACTCAACTCATATCTACGCACTCGTCAGGGAAGATGAAGCATGCAAGTCAGTCAGATCGAGCAGTAATACAGCCCCTGTCCAACAGCCTCAAAGTAACAATACATATTTTTTATAATGATTGTCAAATATAACATACTTTTCATTTTTTGGTTACCACTTATGAAACTTTGAAGTTCTATTTAGAATATTCTGGGAACCGGACCAAAAAGCGATTAAATGCAATTTTACTTTGGACACGTGAAAGCCGCTCTCAGTAGTTGAATACTCTCGCCTATTCTGAGACCAGCGCACATAATTTTAACCAAGTTTAGAAGACGTGCCAACCCTCTGGTAGAACATAAATTCCTCTTCTTAGCGAATATAGACAATTTTGTTCTCATATAGTAGAAATTTTGTTGACCACACAAAGAAGTAACTTTTGCAGCCAGCTGGATATATGTTCTGCTGTAGCACTAATCTTCACCCAATCAAGGCGGTATTTATCGCATATTTCTCAGTTAGTAAAATATATTTTTTCAAGTTAGTTTATATTTCTTCGATTTTGAAGTGATATATAATACCCTCTATTAAATTACTCGTTTTTTCCCTATGCGCCAGAGTGGGTGTGAGCCATGCACTTAGGCCATCATCACTTTAGTAAAAATTCTTTGGCCGTGTTTGAAAATAAACTATTATATCATTGGAGTTGCTCTGGCTTCTTCCTCTACTTGCTCATTTTGTAAGAAAAGCGAAACAATCAATCAATATTATCATCATGGAACTTTGTCAATTTACTAAAGAAAAACATTCTGAAAGAGGCTTCAATGAAATAAACTTAATTTTTCATTTACAATATCTCTTTGGGAGATTTCTAGTTAATTGATTATCACTGAAATATCTGTCCCACAGTATCATATTTGATATTGTTCATTATACCAATTTGAATTTATAATCTCTAAATTATTATAACTATTTTTTAACCATTATGCATCTATTTAGCGTCCAATTCATGTGTAATCACTGTTATGTAAATACATACGTTTCTTGGACAGTACCCCAGGGGGGGGGGGGGGTGAGCCATGCATATAAGCCTTATTCATCCTCTATATTTTCCCGCTGTTTCTTTATTGCGAATAATTAGGCAAACCATGCATTCTCTGCTTATCGACTTCTCAAGTGTTGTGTGCCCACAAAGCAACCTTACAGCAGTGGTATAGATGAACATGCATTGAGCTTGAAGCAGGTTAGTTAGCTGACAGCTATATGTACAAAATACCCAAAATACAGATAAATGTGAATTTTTATTGACGTATTGTTTTTGCCACTACAATCATGAATGCAACATGCAATAGCTTTTTATTTTTATCGCGGAATCAGCCTGTTGAGAGATTCTTACAACACCTGAATTGTTTCAATTCACAATGCAAGTAGTGTCACGCCACCAAGCGAAATTCAGAAGCGCCCTCTCAAGGATTGCCAGTAGGAGTACGCTTCCTTGTTCGACTGTGGCATCCTCATTGTTAACGCGTTAGCGAGAAACGAACACTACTACCCTGCCTCAGTGAACTAACGCTACTTTCTGTTACGCGATAAATCTGACTCCTTCTTGGGAGATGTGAAGTTTTTCTGAAAATACGGAGCAAATCGTGCCTTCTATGACAGCCCACAGAGTGCTCATAACTGTCTAGCAAGGTTTTCTGTAGCCATCTAGGTTAGCTGACTGCTATTGGCTGACCAACTTGGTCAGAACTGAGCTTGATTTACTTGCATATAACATTCCTCAGTGTCTTGTACTGCATGAATCCCATACGCTGAATATCGCGTCAGCTCACAATTTGTGCTTTCATAACTGAACTATTAGAAATTGGCGAGTGCTGCGCCGATGTGGCGACTAGTTTTCGTACGTTTGTTGATGGATGGCAGTACAATGCGCGCGATTTGCTTGCTGACTGATTTCTGAGCAGATAGAACTCCTAACCCAGATAAACGTGGGGACCCAGTGGTGTTGGTGTTTTAGAAGCCGTTCGGCGGAACGAATTCCTCAGCTGCTTTTAGTAGTGATGTTGAAAGAAGCCATTTTGTTGACAAAGATTTTAACTGTACGTAGAAGGCTGTGAACGCACCCGTAGAAGACTTCTAAGGCACGTAAAGTGACAGCAACAATGAACGATCAGCTGCTAACACAGGAAGAGGGAGTTGCACTTCACGTGTCTCGTGCGTTGGTTTTTTCACGCTCATAAGTTGATTGATTGATATGTGGGGTTTACCGTCTCAAAACCACTATATGATTTAAGAATAGCAGACTGGGCTTGTTGGTTTAACATATTTGCAGCTTAAGGCGCGAAAACGACACGGACGAAGAGAGACAGCACACACACACGGAGCACTATATGATTATGAGAGACGCGGTAGTGGAGGGCTCCGGAAATTTAGACCACCTGGGGTTTTTTAACGTGCCGCTCATAAGTTACTGTAATTGTAATGAATGTGTGATGTCTTTTGGCGAGGTCAAAAGAGGAGCGCAGTTGTTCTTGTGCATTGCATGTAGCGCAATTTCTGGAGATAGAAAAGCGCTACGAGCCGTAAACACGCTCGAGCATGACCAGCAAAGCAAAGTGGTTACACCAATGAAACGCGTCGTTATGGCTATTCGATTCACGCCTCCATTCTAACTTCTGTACTCACGCTACCTCCGGAATGGCGTTGTTGTTTGACTAATTTTCACAATGTCGAAGTTGCAATCATCATAAGTTTGTTTTCGTTTGGACAGTCATGTTGCGTTTGCGCTGGTCGAACCTGAAATATACGAGTGCAGTAAGTTGCGCATGGCTAGAGTATGAGCATAGCGGTGACACAAGATCGATTTGATTGATATTTGGGGTTTAACGTCCCAAAACCACCATATGTTTATGAGAGACGCTGTAGTAGAGGGCTCCGAAAATTTCGACCACCTGGGGTTCTTAACGTGCACCCAAATCTCAGCACACGGGCTTACATTTCCGCCTCCATTGGAAATGCAGCCGCCGCAGCCGGGACTCGAACTCGCGACCTGCGGGTCGGCAGCTGAGTACATTAGCCACTAGACCACCATGGCGGGGCAGCTGTGACACAAGTGATTCCTAAAGTAATGTTAAATGTTTGGGTGCCGTTTAAGAAGCAACTTCATGTTCTTGGCAGCGCAATTAAAGACTACCGCGTTATAATTTTGCAAACCTTCACCTCCCTAAACATTCGGTATCATGCATCAGCAATTCTGATACTCGCTGCGGTAAATCTGTCTGGCAGGGTCAGCACACACTACTTCACACTGTGGTTCAGATTCTTCGTTCTAGTACGCGTAGTTTTCTGTAGCAAGCACAGGAATTCGCAAAGCGTCGTTCATGTGTAGTAATTGAGCTGAAAAATAAGCTTTCACATCACGGCACAAAATAAGGGGGCGACTTTCCCATGGTTTATAAAGTATTTCGGTCTCATATACAATTCAGTGCAGCCCATGGCATTAACCGAGAAAAGCGACAAAGTCCATGCGCCTGCACATCTTTTCTGTTCCTAAGCTAGCCAACGGGTTTATTTGTTTTTTATTTTCGAAACCCTCAGAGTATATTTGTACGTTATAGAAAGGAGAGGCGGAAACACGGATGAACAGCAAAATAACTACAGGATTATGTAAACACATTTACCATAAAAATATATATACAATGATGAAGTTTTGCATGCAAGTAGTACACTTAAAAAAAGACAACTGAACTAAAACCACAGAGAATACACTAAACAGGCAATAACACTTACGCCGATTAGTACAGTTCACGATTCTGAGTTTATTAGTGCATTCCTAAATCGAGTGGGGTCAGTGATGTTTACTAATAAGGCAGGTAAGTTATTCCAATCTATTGAGGTCTTCGGGAGAAATGATTATGAACATGCAAAGGTGGTGTGACGAGGTACGCGGACCTTGTGCACGGGATCACGGCGAGCAGAATGGTACGATGCCGGGTGAATCCAAAGTTAGTGAAGGAAAGGATTGTGGTGATAAATTTTATCAAATAATAAAATGCGTTATTTCTTTCTGCGATTAGAGAATAATGGGATTTATAGTGTACTCTTCAATAATGAAACACTAACAGAGCGATGATAAATACTTTGGATGAAACGAACAGCACGGTTTTGTACCGATTCAATTTTGTTAATCAATGTGACTTGATGAGGATCACAGATAGATGAGGCATATTCTAGTTTGGGGTGGACGTAGCTTACATATGGCAGTCGTTTTAGTTGTAGAGGTGCAAACGAAAAGTTTCTTTTCAAATATCCTAATGAGCGGTTAGCTTTTGATGTTATGTATTGTATGTGGTGCTTCCAAAAAGGTCGTTGGTAATATGAATACCTAGATAACGGTAGGTGCTAACAGATTGAAGGGGGCAGTTATTTAGTGCATAGGCAGGGCATATTGTGTTAGAACGAGAAATGCGCATCAATTTTCATGTCTTATTGTTGAGTTCCATGCACTATGTGAGGCACCACATATATGTGTTATTCAAGTTGGATTGAAGGGTTGCTATGTCAGAGGCATTTGTAATTTTGCGATACACAACGCAGTCATCCGCGAATAAACAAAATTTTAAGGAAATGTTGTCGATATATAATTCACGCATATTAAAAATAAAAAAGACCTAGGACGGGCCCTTGAGGAACACTTTGTTCGACAGGAGTCGAATCAGATGTGAAGTCATTCGCAACCACAAATTGGGAATGGGAAGAAAGAAAACTTTCTATTCATCAAAGTACTCCAGGGTCAATGTTAAGCGCGCTTAGTTTGTGTAGAAGCAATACATGTTTAACCCCGTCAAATGCTTTTGAGAAGTACAAAAAATGAAGTCTGTAAAAAAGCTATTATCAAGATACAAGTGCAAGTCATTAGTAAAATTTACCAGCTGAGTCTCAAAGGTAAGGACTTTGCGAAAGCCGTGTTGACACCTAGTGAAAAAGCTGTTTTCTTCCATAAACGTAACAAGGTAAGAGAATATTATGTGTTCCATAATTTTACATGGTATCGAAGTTAACGATATCGGCCTGTAATTAGATGGGTGATCAGTATCACCAGATTTTTGAATCGGAATGATTTTCGCTGTTTTTCACTCGGAGGGTAAAGATGAAGATGTGTATGATTGTGCAAAAAATCCTCTCTAATTGAGGAGTATTTTCTGGTATGTTGCAGAAACTTCGCAGTCATTTTGTCGATTCCGCATGAGGACGTCAGCTTTAGGCTGTCTATTGTTTTTGCTATGCCTTTGGATTGAAAAATTATCGGATCCATGGGTAAAATGTCGCAGCGCGGTAGCCATGGCAGTTGTAAATTATGTCTTGCAGGTGAGAAAACCTTTACAAACGCAATGTTTAGAATAGTAGCACAGTGGTCCTGGGGTATGTAATGACCGGCAGATGAACTGAGCGATATGATTTTTGATTCGGTAGATTTTATTACATTCCAAAAGGTTTTTGGATTCTCGGTAAGCATGGTAGGACTCTCCTCCGGCCGCCACTATCAATGGTGCAGCGCACCTTCTATATTTCATGGGCATTGAGAAAAGGTCCCCCCGAACCTTAATGATACTGTCAAGCAGAGGATAAGTGTACACACTTGGAAGCAGCTTCTAACTGTATGAAAATTATTCACTACTCTCAGAACACGAAAAAGTTTAAGCATTGTTGTATGCCAGGATCATAACCGTGTGCACAAGGTTGAGGGGGGAGGAGTCAGCGAGTGTGAGAGGTGAGGGGGGTGCAAGGACAGCCCCATACATTGACAGAATGTAGCGGTGGGCGCTGCAACAAGCCTTTACCTCCCTCCCTCTTTAAGGAGTACATTGCGCGCCCATAGTAATGAGACCTCAACGAAAAAAGGTATTAGGTGCAAAACACATATCCTGCGCGGCTTTCCACGGCAAACATTTTTTCTCCTTTATCTCAATATTTTTGCATGCGTAGCAAGATTGCGCCAATGATAGTCGATGACTATATCAAAAGTCTGCACAAGAAAACCACTGAAGAAATCTCGTGAAAATAAAATTGGGAACAGTGTAGCTAACTGGCAGCGTTCAGCCGTGCTCTACCAGCATCAAAGAAGAATAAATCTCAACGCCGGGAACGAAGTTGCTTGCAACTTCGCCGGGGGTGGTATCTGCAACTTGACGGATTCTGCGGAGCCTTAAGATGGTACTGGCCACTGAGATTAAGCAACCTCTACTGGGAAGAGGTGCACATATCTGACCGAGACCAAACCCGCAGCACATTTGATGGTACGAAGGGTTAGCACTCTTGCTTTTTATGTAGAGGATGTTTCAGGAAATGGGCCCACTATTACTGGAAAACTATACAAAGCAAATTTTGTTTCTCTAAAAACACCCTGGATACTCCATAGACAGCTGCGGGGGTCCTATTTTTGTGGTGAAATTCTGGAGGGCTATGTATTGTGTCATGTCCGGTGCACGTTGAAGAACACCACATGGTAGAAATCTGCGGAGCCCGCACTGCCTACGGCGCTTGTGATAATCATATCGTCGTTTTGAACGTTAATCCAAACAAATATCATAATTTTTATATGCATTTCAGCTTACTGTCACGATATATTACGGATAGGAGTGCAGTTCTAAAACATTGCGCTTGGCATAACAATAACATGCAGACTCAGTAGCACTTTACCTGGTATTTACCTGGCTTTACCAGTAGCGCTTTACCTGGCTGCGTCCATAACGACTGCTTTACCAGCAGTCGTTATGGACGCAGCCTGCCAGCCATTCGCTAGGGGAGGCTGCGCCCGTGCCGCTGCTGCAAATGCGCCATGGAATCTGTCTATTATCTGATGTTATCTGAGTTCTGCGGAAATTTCGACTATCTGCTCTTCTTCAACGTGCACTGACATCGCGCAGTACACAGGTCCCTGCCATTTCTCCTCCGTAGCAATGTTACCATCACGCCAGGATCAAACGCGTGACCTTCAAGTCAGCAGCAGAGCACCCTAGCCCCTTATTCAGCGAGGCCCATGCGCAGCGCTTTGCGATTCGTTCAACGCATTCCTTGAACCACTGAAGCACCTGATTCCGGACATGCTTCTCTTCTTACCTAATTATGAACACGTGCTACAATACAGGTACGCTTGTACGTCTTGTTTTCTTGGTAGCTCAAGGTTAAAAGCATATAAGCCGCATACGCTAGCTTACGAGAGACACGCAAATACACGATGATATCCTTTATTGCGTGCCTTGCCAATACCAATAGCAGATGTGGCCACCCTTACCAGAGCTGGTTATATATGTTTTCTACTACCCACCACGGAACATTCGCGCGTCTCTGACGAACACCGGTGAAGAGGCAGTTTTGGGTCGTCACATAATTTTATCGTTGGTGGTGCACCCATGACTCTATTTAGGCATCGTCATAATACTACCAGTGTGATGGCCGTGTGTGGCAGGCGTTACCAAACAACTGCGCTTAACGACACGCTTATTGAAATTGCTGTACCATATACCGGTGCAAACAAGTAATGTTTCACAGTGCACGAGTACCTAAAAAAATATAAAGACGTTTATTAGACGCTTATTTTTAATAATTCTTAAAATCATGAACGCAATTTTTCAGCCTGGCCTACATGAAACGTGATTGGAGCATCAGTCACAAGAATATATTCGCAGATTCCGTGCGCAAGATGCACGGATTACGCTGGGTGCTCCAAGAAGCGTACTGTCTTGACTGGTTAGGCAGCGTTTCCGCTGTGCAGATGCCACCTATGTCGAATCAGTTGTGATCGTTGCGAATGATTATCACGCGTAAACAGTTGGCACTTGCAAACCCCTTCCTAGCTCTGAAAAAGAAGTTGTTTTTGGCTGTGGCTGCTTAGGATGAAACAGCAGGAATAATTGGACCTCATGTTTGTAGCGAATAAGTAATCTGTGCAGCTTCACTATAGCTGACAGTAATTTCTTTTTCTTTCCCTCTCTTCCATCTTTCTCGCATTTCTTGTCTCCTTCCCTAATTCCCCAGTGTGGGGTAGCCTACCAGATGCCTACTGGTTAACCTCCCTGCCTTTTCCCTTTTGTTGCTTCCTCCTTCCTTCACTATAGCTACAGTATTCTGGAGCCCAAGCCTTGTTTTATGCGCCCATGAGCCTACATCCTTTCTGCTGCAGTCTTCGCCTGACCCAATGTCAACTTACTGGGCGTAATGTAGAGCTCACTGGACACTCTCTCAATGACATCACTGCAAGTCGTTTTTATTGAAGAAACTCAGTTGTCCTCGTCAACAAGTGTTTCATCTGTACATCCGCTTGTGGTTGTGGATAATTTATTAAAGTACAGCAAACGCAAACAAGTTCAGAAGCGTAGCTCAGGCTCCTGAGTTCCTCCTGGCAACATTCAACGCAAATCTCGCACTCGTGCCACAGTGCCAGTACAGGCGCGCGCACGTCGTTAACGTCTTCAAGGGCGACATGTCTTTATTGAAAGAAAAAGGGAAGACGTTTTGTCATAGTGACTAAACAGAAAGGATATGCGGTAACATATATATATATATATATATATATATATATATATATATATATATATATATATATATATATATATATATATATATATATATATATATATATATATATATATATATATATATATAGATTTGGAAGATCATGTCAGTATAACCAGAGTCCTTCAATGCTTTTCTGGTCACGAAACTCCGGCCGAAGTTTCATTCAGGGACAAAAGCTGCCGCTAGGATCGCCCCTGTTAGCGTGAAGGCTTCGCCGGCGGCCGGCGACGCTTGCGGGCCGGCTGTTTCTCCGTCGGCAATGCGCCTAATTTCATCTGCTCTTCATTTCCACCTGTAAAAACGCGACCTGTAAAAACGCGAGCGACGCGAGCGAAGTGTGCGTGTTTTTGATTCAGTTGACGCTTAGCTTAGCTGTGAAATAGAGGCAAGGCCACGCGTGTTACTGAGTCGTATATGTTGCAGCGTTCGTTCGTTGCGGTAGTCACGGCCGCTACGTTCTCGCTTTGAGAAGGAGGACATCTGGCGTTTTCGATTTTTGAGTAGTCTTTGCAGTTTCCTGCATTTGAGTTAACTAGCACCAGATTTAAATCGGTATATACAGCCCTGGGCGACATGCTGCGCTTAGCAAATAGGTGTGCAAACGTACAGCACGTTGGGTTAGCGCTGTGTCTGCGCGATTTTATAGCGCGCTAATAATGTACAAAAATAACCTAGGTTTGGAAAGTGAGCATCAACATGATGAAGAAAAACGCTCACGAAATGGAAGCAGCATAATGAGCGCGCGTAGGAGTAAATGCTACACACTTGAGCGACTTTCCCGGCTGTCAACATAGGTATAGGGTGTCAACAGAAAAACTCGTATGGTCAGTGTCTGACACACTCGTCCCACCAAAACGACAAGTTAATTGATTACTTGGTTATGAGGTTTAACGCGCTGACGCTATGCAGGCAATCGGGCGCGCGCCGTAGTGTAGCCAGAGTCCTTCAAGCATTGAAGGACTCTGGTGTAGCTCTCCGGAATAATTTTAACCACCCAGGTATCTTTAACATGCGCGGCAATCTCTAAAACACAGGCATTTTCTCTTTTCGCCTCCATCAGAAAAGCGGCTGGGAACCCGCGTCCTTGGGCTCATCATCATCAGCACAGCGCCCTAGCCCCTGAGCCACCGCGGCGGGGACACTAAAAAAATTAAAAAATAAATACAGGCAAAATATTGAAGGACTCTGGTATAACTCATCCCCTGATGAAGGGAGGACCCCTCCCGAAACTGTTGGGAAATAAATATATTTATCCTTGTTGACAATGCTCCCGTTGTGCCATATCCCATACCTTCATGAAGACTAACTGGCCCATTGAATTATTACTCCCACTTTATATATAGATATATGAATATATATATATATATATATATATATATATATATATATATATATATATATATTCTTGCTAAAAGTACTTTCTTAAAGTGAAAAAAAACGATAATTTAAGTAAACAATTGCCAGCCGATCAATAGAACCTAAATTAAAACTAATGTTGAACGGTCCACGAAGCAGTTTTATAACAGTTTTATTGGCATGATTGCCGCATACCACTTGTTTTATGATGAACTCTGGCTGGGACACCATTTTTGCAATTATTTATGAGAACTAAATCTCAACGACATACCTGCAAAAATATATTTCTCGTATCATACGTCATTGGTGTCATTAAGTCATCACCTGCCGAAGCGCATGCTTCTATCATAATTGTAGTGGACCTATATTCGAATGAGCCATCCTGTAGTCCGAAATTCAGTAGATATGATGGAGAGGTAAACTTCAGCTCATCATATTACTAATGAAATTGCGTGTCTGCGCAGTCAGACAAAGCAAAAAAGGCGTCGCTCTCAGAAGAAGCGTGATAGTCGTAACAATATCGCCTTATTGTTTTCACATTATTAGGTAACACAATATAACAAAGCAGCCGTTCATTGAAATGACCGTACTTACGTGATCTACACTAATTTATATTAGCCAGCTCTACATATAGGCATACAACTATAAGATCTACATCACATAATGCAATGTATTCTGTTAGTCGAGTTATGGTGAGTAATCAATGCTCCAGCGTACTGGTGTACATTCAGAAATATAGTTGCGCCAAGTTTCATTTTTATAAAGCGCTTCACAGAATATATGTACATAGCCGCTCAACAGCTTGACACTGAAATTAGGCCCACTCACTATTCGCTTGAATTTAAAAGTTTTTTAACCTTCTTGTGTACTAACAACCCCGCTATTTGGAAGGCCTAATAAAGGGGCTCATTTATGTAATAATTTACCTGTTTTGCAGAATAACGGTCTAGATTTGTATATTCGTAGCGGAGTGAGGATTCATTGGCATCACAGCATTATCACATAAATACATTAGCCATATGTGTATATACGCATAACAATTTGTGTTATTCCATTGGTATGCATTGCATACAGCGTGAAAATTGTTATGGAAGACACTCGACTTTCCACCTTCACCTTAAAGACCCTCGCAGAAATTAGATGCAAGTGTTCTCAGAGTAAATATAGGTGCTTGGCTTTAAAGAGACACTGAAGAACAAAACTATTTCTCGCGTATTAGTAAAGTACTATAACCCGATCTTGAAATCACCGCTTTTACCCCCACTTCGCGCTTAGTAAAGGAGAAAATGCGTGAAAATAGAATGCGGGTAGGACGCCACTGTTGGATTTTTGCACCAAACACCAATACGTAGAAAAGTTTAAAGGTGTCTACTAAATCTTCTATAGCTTCTACTCAATAAAATTTAAATTCACTTTCTTTTTGGCTGGCGTAAACTGTAAACTTAGCATACGAAATTTACTAAAATTTAGTAGAGCTAATACCTTGAAAATACGACAAATACAATATGAAATTTGCTACATAACGCACGTAGATTTCGGCGTAAAAACAAAAATGAAAGTTGAACCTTGTTTTCTCCTGTAGTAATAAACTTAGGCCAGTGACACTTATAGCATTACAGTTTTCAGAGTGTAGTTTAATAATCTAAAGCAAGCCTTGCTTACTCTTTAGGGTCCCTTGGAGCCCCTGCCCATGACGAGGCTTGTCTTTTTTTATGGTAAGCTTCCAGTTTGCTGGGTTGCTTTGTTTCACTTGGCGATCGCACATTTTGTTGTGTTGCATAGATACGTCTCAAGTCAGTAATTTCTACCGTGTATCCCAATCATGATCTAGAAAAGTGCTCAACACACTCGTTACAATACTCTGCCATCAACTCACCAAGTTTTTGGAGACGTAACACCCCCGATAATATTATGACATCACCCCAACCGCTTTTCTGCTTTGTTCTTTTTCACTTTACACTCACTTGACTCAATGATCTATAGTGTAGAGGCTTTTTTTCTTATTGCCCCACTGCTCACTTGTTAGTGCTTCCGCATGCATTATGTGCTAACACTTCTGACAAGGAGCACCGCCGTCGTCATAAGCACTGCATCTCTGTAACTGCCGCTATCGCCCGACTAACTCACATAGTCATCCGTATCCCCCTCCTGATCATGTAGCGAGAACTTTGCTCTGGCTTCGAAAAGTATAAAAAAATCTGCGCATATTGCACTAGGCCACGCAAGGCTTGAAAGAGTGAAATTGGACTACTCTGAAGACTCATTTGGTTGCTTCTATAGGTAGGCCTTAGCTATAGGTTGTTACTGGGTTACATTTTGGACGCTACTAGGGCTTTAGCACGCCAATGCTAAGTTGTTTTCACGTTGATTATAAGCCCAGCAGGTTTCTATTTAAACTCCAGACAGTCAGAGACACCACACAAATGTCAAACCCCCAGACACATGAACTCGCTCTGAAACGCAGTGTACGTACCTCCAGAAGATCTACAGGCACGTTGTTGATGGCGTAGGCCTTCCATCATTTCGAGATCTTCTCGCAGCCGTGGTTCCTTTTCCTATTACCTAGTATACTCTCGCGGCATACGCACTCGGGGGTCTGCTGCTCACCACCATTGCATTGCTGCCATTATTGGTTGGTCTAACTGCTGCCTTCTTCATTTAATGCAGACCAATGGTCAGTAATTGACTTTATCGTGTTTCAGTGACACACATTTGTTTAGGATTATGATAGATTATTTGTTCGTTGGACAAGGAGTAATTAGCTGAACACCTTCACTGTTAAATGAAACACTTCGGCGTTTATATACAAACCGTTCATGTCAAAAAGCTCTGTTCTACGTACATGATCACCGACTATTGGAATCACTTTTGTACATAACCGGCCCGTATACAGGAGAGTGCCCTAGGTTCCCGCTTCCTCCTTCCCTTCTAAATTGTGGTAGAGGAAGGCTTGTTATCGAAACGAGGTAATGAAAAGAACTTTTGCTCTTCTAAAATAGTCAAAGTCTTCAAATATAGCCTTTCTCCACACTTCTGAAAACATTTCTTAGAGGTCGGTGTGGTACATAGGCTTCTTCGTGCATGAAATTTAAAAGTCAATTACTTGAAATCTCACAACGGTATCAAGCAAGTGTATTCCAGCAATAAGAAGTATCTTATTTCTTTTGAGTAAGCATTTATTCGAACAACAGGCAAGCATCAGTTCAAATTTTCAGGTATAGTATTTCTTCTCGTTGTTATATGTGCTGTGTTGATTGCTGAATATTCATTGTCGGGCACTACTGATGATCATTGCTACCTGCGAGGAAAACAATCATTGTTAGTCCAAATGGTCAGAATGTTTCACTTTCTTCATAATATTGTCGATGCAATGATGATAATAGGGCATCACCACGTTGTGCTACGCAACGACACTATCCGTCATTGTCTCAGTCTCGACTGTTTATTATCTCTATCATCTGATTTATTATTGCTATCTAATCAATATACAATTACGACACCTTGTAGTGAAACCACCGACTGTATACATATTGAACATTGGTGCATGTAATTACACACGCAAAGAAATAAAATTAAAATTTTTAAACACTTTATATCACAACAACAACAAAAACGTTTTTTTCTCACACTTCCTAGGGTACAAATGCATGCTGGTGCAGCATATTAGTCCGGTTTTGGGGAGTTCTACTACACCTGATCTGGAGTACGCTGCCCTTCCCCAAAAAGAGCAGCCGTAATAACCTACTGTCACAGCATTGACATTTACGGTATCATAGGCAGGATTACTTTTGTCTGTCAACGCACTCTGGACTGTACATTAAACTATCTGGAGACTAGCTGAGTAAGCTATCAGAAGTGTAAAGGTTCTGTAAGGGGTCCGAACAAGAAAACAGTGATACTAGAATGAATAGCTTGCTTAGAATCTCGAGGTATTTCACAATATATAAAAAGTCAGGTGATGCTGCTAGGGTACTAAAAAGAAATGAAAAAGATTGCAGTTTAGAGAATGACTATACCAGCTTAGTTGTAGTGTTTTTCATTGGTGTTCCGGTATTAAACAAATACTTACAATAGAGCTGTGTAGAGCTTCCCCCGTTTTAGGGCCGAAGCTACTAAAGGCGTGGGTCTGTCTATTCCTTGTATGTGCGTATATACCGCGTATAGATACACTTTTGCGAAGTGCCCACTACGTCATCCTTGCGAACATTCCACCACGCCCTATTAGCGATCCACCACTTCACCGACCAGAAAGCAAATGCTGTTGAGAAGTAGCCAATATGAAATGCATACTAGTCGTGTAATTTTGTCTAGGTGCGCTTTCAAAAACCATAATTATTCCAACTGTGTTCATCCCTTGTTTATACGTGACCGCCTATAGTTCCACCTTTGCGAACTGCCCACTACTTAGTTCTTCTAAACATCCACCACCGTTTCAACACCAATCAACTACTTCACCGAACATAAAGCCGTTATAATGAAGAGGGAAAGAAGGGGGCGCATAGCTAGCTACCACTTACGAATAATAAAATTTATTGTATATTTATATACAGTGTTTGTCACGTTCTTGATAATTTAGTGGGCAATATTCTCTGATAGTTCATGATTTAGCAAATAAATCCTCAAGCGTTAGCCCTCAACGTTCACTTCGTGGATATGCTGGGATTTTTTATATCAAAAAAAGCACAATACTTTTTCTGCTTCGGCTGTTGTGTTGAATACATATGATTTTCTTTATGTGCTGATCACGGGGCGCGCAGAAATACATTTCGAACATGGTGAGAAAACGCTTCCGATCTGAAACTGATGCCGCTGTGTTTATGTCAGAGAAATATTCGGCCCTAGCACGCGGTATAAAAGGTACATTTATGCTTCAAAGACAATTAGAGGTCACCCACTCTTCTCTCGGCAGCTTGCGTGATATACTGACTCGAGTACGTCACAGGAAGTGAAACATGGTCATTTGCTGATTTGAGCATTCCTGTTGTGCGCAGTTACCGCGGCTACCACGGGTGCCTTCAGGTAGCCGCGTGGCGCTCTATGGTGTTACAAATAAACACTATACGTTCACGCTAGGACGCTTAATCACGCCAAAAGAAAACAGATGCTTTCAAAAGACATGACTGTGTGATCCATTTCATGACGTGTGCTGGCCTAGCTTCATCCTAATTTGTGATTCTCGGCTGTCTAGCTTTGGGTGTGTTCCCTGGTGTGAAAGAAGACAGAAGGGGTGCGAAGCATTCCAGGAATTCCTCAAATTCCGCTCATATTTTACAGCATCAATCTTTTCGCAGCAGTCATTTTGTGAGGAGGTGAAAGTCGATTGTGTGGTTATTCGATGAATACTTAAAATATTTTACTGGGCCCTTTTAAATAGCACGTAGCTACCTCGTTTAGAAGTTGATATTAAGAACTGCGTGTTTGTTTTCCTTGTCCTACATGCGGCTTCTTAACCACGTGTGATACTTATAGCGACACACTACCTAATTGTCTGAAATACTTTGACAACCTCTAAACATGGGATTAATATGCATTTTTATCAGCTGGCACACTGGCAGTTACACTACAATTCGGAAATTTTTATTTACCTGTTCGTGTCAACTGGTCTTTTTTTGCTGATTTTTATTTCTTTATTTTGATTTATCACCGCCGCAAGAGTCTAGTGGTTATAGCACTCAACCCGCGGACCACGGCATAGATTCCGGCTGTGGCAGCTACGTTTTTGATTGCATAAAATGTTTGAGCCCCGTGCACTTCGATTGAAGTGCAGGTCAAAGAACACCACAAGGTCCAAATTTTCAGAACCCTCCACTACGGCGTCTCTCATAATCATATACTGCTTTCGGAGAGATTAACCACCGATATAATATTATTATTGTCGAGATCTATATGTTTTGTGTAGTCATTATAGTGCCCCTTTTACCAACTAATTGATGTTTTTGGAACGTCAGATGGTACCTTATTTTTTTTTAATTTTGAGTGTTTGCTGGGCTCACCTGGGACTGGGCGACAAAAAGAGTAAGCCCATTCTAGTGAGTACTTAGTGGTGACCAGGGCACTCATTCAGAGGCACACACAGATTCTCCTGGTTCCTGTAAAATCCTTCTGCACAGAAGCAGCCATAGATGCAGTCAGCCGTGCAAATGGGTCCCACGACGGGCTTCTCGCACGTGCCCTCTTTGCAGCTGCTGCTCACGCACTCCTTCCATGTCTCGTTTGACCCGCACCTTTGTGGCGTCCCCTGCGCTGTAGAAAAATATGCGGGTTACACGGTGGGGCATACTCGCAGCTACCGTTTACGTTAAAGCTGAGAAAATTACCATGGTGCACTACCAAGTGCAAAATCAAGAATAATTGCTAAGATTTGACGTCCCGAAACCCCGATATAAAAGAAGCAGTAGTGGAGGACTTTAGAAACTTTAACCAGTTAGAACTTATTAACAGGAACCTAGGTACCCGGGCATCAAACATTCTCGTCGTCATCGAAAATGGCACTGCCATTGGTAGGACTCAACCCTACGACCTGCGAATCAGCAGTCGAGCAACGCAACCACTAGACCACTGCGAAAGGCATACTAACCGAAAAAAAATAGTTCATGGAGTATAACGCTCCACAGCTGCTGAGGTTATAGAAGACCATAGCGGAAAACTCCGGATAAATTCAACTTCGCCAGATTGTATCCCGCGACCTACGGGTCAGCGGTCGAGCACATAACCACTAGACCACTGCGGTGAGTAAGCGGAAAGAAAAGGATGGTTCATGGGGTATAAAGTTCCACAGCTACTCAGGGTATGGTAGATGTCATAGCGAAAAACTCTAGATAACATCAAGTTCTCGACGTTTTTCGACGTGCAAAGAATTTGAACAATGTACGGTCCTCGAAACTCCGTCAAAATGCGAACGCCACGACCGGAGTTGAACCCAAGTCTTTTGCGGCAGCAGCCGTGCACCGCAACTGCTGAGCCACCGGGAGGAATTAAGGGCGACAATGGCACTGATATTGTTTTCCTGTAGTGTAAACTTCGCTTTAGCTCGCCAATTGTCATTTTAAAAATGCACTACCATATTAGCTAAATTACATTTGGATGTTGGCGAATTGCAAAGAATACTCCCACGAACTAGAATCTAGGTGCGCGTTTAAAGAATCCTAAGTCACAAAAAGTTGATTGATTGATTGATTTGTGGGGTTTAACGTCCCAAAACCACTGTATGATTATGAGAGACGCCGTAGTGGAGGGCTCCGGAAATTTTGACCACCTGGGGTTCTTTAACATGCGCCCTAATCTGAGCACACGGGCCTACAACATTTCCGCCTCCATCGGAAATGCAGCCGCCGCAGCCGGGAATCGAACCCGCGACCTGCGGTTCAGCAGCCGAGTACTTTAGGCACTAGACCACCGCGGCGGGGCGAAGTCACAAAAAGTAATCCAGAGTGTTCACGACGTGTGCTTTATAACCATGTCATTAATCCAGCATACGAAAATACACAGTTTTAGGTCTTGATCAAACCGTCTCTGCGACCTTCTAGAACTTTTTTGTACTGTTGCTCATATTCTCCCAGGGTCACCAGAATAGTCTGGATTAACGTTGCGACGTATAGTTTAGAATCCCTCCACCTAGATTTTATCATTTGTTTTATATCCCCTGCACAACTCAGTACAGAAGCCCACACAACCTGTTGTGTTCCTAGCGAGAGGCAAAGGAAAGTTTGCCATATCAGCTATGGTTGGCTTCTTCAAATAATTGTATTCGACAACGATATTTCACAAGCTAGCAGAGAAGTACGAAGATGCTCTCACGCGTTGCGTGAATACAACCCCTCCAAAGATGGAGCTTTTTCGTTCTGTCTTCCCGATATCATTCGAATAGATATGCGTTTTTGAATGCGCTCCTAAAATTTTTTTGATATAACAACAAAAGGCTTCATTAGTTTTCGTATCTATTCCTTACCTCGCCATTATCACTCACAGTGATTGTGAGCATGACTCAGAACCTTGAGTCTCAGAAATCATTACTGACTGAAAGACGGTGTTAAAATAACGTTTGTGAACAGATTATATACGAAAGCAGACTAACAAACATTTATAAACCGCAGAAAACATTCCATCTTACCGCATGCAAATGCGACGACACCTGCCAACAGTATCAGAACCTTGAGCTGCATAATTGCTGTTCTCAAATGAGAGTCAAGCGAACGTTCGCCCTTATATATGCACACCCAGCCAGCTTCCAAGAGACGCGTGTTGACGGCTCACGCGTTGTCTGCATCGAAAAGTCGCTGCGCAGCGCTTTGTGTATCACTGACGGCCTCTTCAGCTTTATCAGGTACTACCCTGAAAACGGCTTTCCTGACAGAATCGCAATTCGTGCGATTCTTTTCTGAACACACAAGAATTTTTGCGTATTAAACATAACGGCTGACAAAGTCATCAAAGTTGACACACAATGTTTTTCTCATTTTTTGTCCGTGTTTTTAGAACTTCTTGGTAGACGCTCTGAATATTTGTATAGACCTTCTTATCAAACTGCATGGGCGTGATATCCAGCATGTTTTACGATGTGAAACCTTGGAACGCTGTTAAGGTTCACCTATGTGTGTACAACGCGAAACGTTTGTCGGGACCTTAGCGTACCGCAGGCGCGCAGCCAGAAATGTTTTTTGAGGGGCCCATCAGTTGAAAATTCGAAAATGTTTCTAATGCAACGGGTAACGATTCTGATCATCCTCTCCTGATATACCACGAATAATGATGTTCTTTCGTGAACGGTTTTCAAGATCCTTTAATTTATCCGCTACGTCACCCACTGTGCGTTTTCAGCAAACCAGTTGGGAAAGAAGCTTCTCGGAGACTTGCCCAATCAGAGCAACGCATCCTTTCTTTTTCAATGCCAGTACGAATGCGCGCTTCCTAACGGGAGCCGTCGGTCTGCCATAGTTCAGCGAGTGTTCATGATGCGACGCTACATAATGGGTAACGCTGTCTGCGTCACACGAGTGTCTACGCGCTTCGCCCAGAGGTGCCATAGACGTGTTTTTTTGCCCTTCATTACAATAAGTGTGTCAAATAGTTTTTTTTTCTGCTCCTACTTTGTGGCTTGAAGCAGTGCCGCAGCCGCGTCGCAGCGCCCTTAACGCCAGAGTATACCGTAGCATTTCAATGACGCTTCCTGAATGGTAGCCCCCATAGCATCACGAAATGCGACAAGCATTCTCAAAATACCGTATCCTTTACGGAGCCAGCATGGCCGCTAACATCGTGCACACGAGGAATTTCAGACACCGACTTATGCATCGGCACACAACTAAAAACAAAGCTACTTCATAAGATTTCCGTCGTGAGACACTGCACGAAGAGTTCTCTCCCCCATGACGGCAAATCACACGCGAAAGCTAGGTGCTGGGCGTGAGTAGGAAAGGGCTAGAGAAGACGGTAGTGAAAGGCAATTGGGCGAATCTCGCTGGTATTAAAAAATATAGGAGACGCTGGTCAGAGCTCACGAGCAGGTGGTTTTCGAGAGCAGTCACCCGTAATTTCAAGGCACCAAAACGTGTCTTCACTGCATTCTCACTTTCACATAGGTCGTTCGATAAATGCTTCTGCCTAGAAACTAAATTGGAACGAACCTTCTCGAGAGAAGGGTTTTCGCAAATAAGCTTTACGCGTGGCTACGGTGGTCATATCGCACCTTATTTAAGTCAGGCGACTGCAGGTGCATGCAGGCGACTACCCCCATGTCATGCGGGACGAGAATGGTTCTCCCTTTATATCATGCCGCTCATCTTCGGCCACAGCACCAGCAACCACATCTCAGCCCATCCACCGATTGTAAAGAGATTTGTTTTCTGCACTTCATAGCGCCACTAAGGCCAGCCTTCAAAGTAGGGCACGAGCCCTCATTAGATAATAATAATACTAATATAATAATCAACCGCTCAATCCATCAATCACTTATTTACATGCCCTTGAAAAACAATGTGGTATTTGTGAAGGCACACGCAAAAATAAAACAATACGAACAACATTACAGTACACTAACTCTTCATAAAAACAAAAATGAATGAGTCAGAACACGCGAAAAAATTGGCGGCAAATGGAAAGAACAAAAAGACAAAATGAGAATCATGAAAAGAAGTCATAATTAAAAGGATATAAAACCAACTATGTAGAAAGCTTCATGAAAGACAGAAAAGGGGAGAATCTCTACATTGTGAAAAACTATTTTAAAACTACGCTGAGCTGAGACAAAAGCATTGACAGTGGACTATGAAAAACATCAAGATCATGAAAGTTAACGGTATAGCAGCTTCGTATTTTGTGAACAGTAGAGTGTTGAAAGATGTTGGAAGGTACATGAAATGGTCGATCCTCTCTGGTTAACTTACGCGGAATACGAAAATTCACACAACTGAGAAGTGAAAAACAGTATAGCATCGCGTGAACCAGTTTGAAAAAAAATATTAGGTCAGCGTGATGTCGTCTGCAGTGAAATGAGGACAAACATAATAATAATAATAATCTGGCAGGGCTGGAAAGAGATCTAGAGTGATTTCTAAAGAAACGATTACTGTAAATGCTTAAAAAATATTTCTGGCCTCACTCAACGGCGTCACTGCAAGATTTAGCGATGTCATTCCAGACCACAGATGCACATTGAAGTTGAGGAAAACACATTGCAGTGTACAATCGGTAGAAAACTGTAGGAGAACTGAATTCTCGTTAGATTCTACAAACACAGCCGAGAAAACGAAGGCCTCGCATGGCAGCACGTTTAGTGTGAGCAGAAAAAGTGTGCATGTAAGCAAAAACAACACCACGATCACTGAATTCATAGACCTTACTTGAGGACATGGTATTGACAGGGTGTGGAAATTATATGACGTATGTTTTGCGAGATATATTTATGAACTTGGTCTTCGAGGTATTCATACAAAAGTTTTTGTTAATAGAGCATTCGGAGAAAAATCCCAAAATCTGACTGCAGCAAGTAAAAGTCGCTGACTAAAGGAATTTCCTTAAATACCTTAATGCCATCAGCCTATAAACAAAAAGAACAAATTGCAAAAGAAACGTCGTCAACGTAAAAGATTAATAATATTAATATTATAATATTGTTCATCAATTAAAAGTTTATTCAACGTGCCCTGAAACAACCATAAGATCTAACTGCATGTGCACTACAAATATTAAAAAATTTATAATAATATTACCAATACCAGAAATCATCGTATGATTTTGAGAGACGCCGTAGTAAAGGGTTGGTGTATTTTCGACCACATAAAATTTTCAACATCTTCATAAATTTGTAACTTCAACTGAGGGCTCGCAGCCTAGCGACCACACCTGCAAACGGCACTAACAGGGTCAGTCTTAAAAGGAAGTATGCTACAACGTTGCGCGCGTCGAGAAGCAGCCGCATAGTTGCTTCATTTTCTTCACGCTGCAAGCATGAGCATAAAAAAAACTTGATGCCAAAGACTATTGCAGTCTGGCGGAATGCGCGTCATCGCGGTGGAAAGATAACAACGTATTGTTTCACCACTTCCCGAAGGATGTATAGGTGATGCGCGACAGAGAACGGCGCAAATGAGAAATTTACGCATTGGAAAGAAGGTGATGGACAACGTGGTAGTTTGTTGTAATCAGGTTGCTCGCGACGACTAAATTATCCTTGGCGAGTAAAACTTTATTTAGCGAGTCCATATTTTTCAGTGGTTTGTACTAAACCGGCATAAGAACATATAGAGGAATGAGCGCTACATTCAAGATGATCCCAAGTGGAGAATGGTCACAGTGATTGAAATAAACAACAGGAGCACATGTCATAGAATTTAGACACTCACTGCTAGAGCTGCGCTGCAGAAAGGTTCAAGGATGATTGGAAAACAACTTCGTTACTAAGGTTATTCCATTCGGTAATTGTAGTTTCGTTTATATAAGCAAGCGGTTTAAGAAATGTGTTGCGTTGTGCCACCGTGGTGGTCTAGAGGCTAAGGTACTCGGCTGCTGACCTGCAGGTCGCGGGATTGAATCCCGGCTGCGGTGGCTGCATTTTCGATGATGGCAAAAACTCTGTAGGCCCGTGTGCTTAGATTTGGATGGACGTTAAAGAAGCCAAGGTGGTCTGAATCTCCAGAGTCCTACACTATGGCATCTGTCATAATCATATGGTGATTTTGGGACCTTAAACCCCACATATCAATGACTCAGTGTGTTGAGTTAGACGTGTGAGTGTATGTTTTTTTCTATGCTTGCTTTCTGCAATTCCTAAATTAGGCTGTTACATTACTTCCCCCGAACACTTTTGATTTTGCATGTGTGCATATACACGCACACAAACGCGTGGCTGAAGGTTGCGCTTGCGTAGCAAGCATGTATGTATGTTCGTTCATATCTGTATTTTGTCCGTGCATTCGTAGCGTGCGTAGTGTGTGCGCATATATATCTGCTTTGATTGTCAACTACTACTAACACGAACAAGCGAGTGATCAGAAGCACACTACATTATTCAATAAATGTCTAATAACATGGATTGGCGGGTGAAAAGAAAGGAGCAGACCTATCTCAATACAAACGATGGCTTGCTTTATCTCAAAGTACGCTGGGCCATGCATAGCTCTCTTCTGTAATTAAGCGGATTGCATGCTTAATCAGCTTTTCACCGAACAACCCAACCAAATGAGATACATGCAACCTGCCGCACAATTTACACAGCGTAGTTACCTAAAAAAAGTTCAAAGTCTTGCCTGCCACAATGTAGCAAGGCAGCGAAAAAGTGTTATAACCTTTTGGAGAGGCCCACTACAAATAAGCAGTTGCCTTCTTCAACACCGGGCCCACTAGATGGGGTCTCAAACTTGAAATGAATCTCATAAAATTTGCCGAGACTTGACGTTTCCGTGCACGGCACATTTACTTATTATGATGGGGATGTTCCTAAGATTTTTGCGGTAGTGAATTCGTAAATCAAAGAGCTCTTTTAGTGAATCTATTCTGTGGTTGCTTCAAAAATTGTTTCAGGGCCCCTTTAGGTATTGCACATACTCGTAATTGTCGAAACCACATCGGAGCCAAATCACAGTAACATTTAAAAAATGACCAAAGCTCTGAAAATATCGAAGCTGAACCATAATACTGTTGTCAGCTACAATGCACTTGTTCCCACTATGCGTGCGAATCCAACATCATCATAAGTTTTTCTGAATGTCATCAATGTCGTTGGGTGTGCTCTAAATCACCAAGGTGGTGGTGGTGGTGTTATTGCAGCAGGCGGGGTTAGCCTGGCCTGCATGGCTGGCAATTGTTCCGCCTGAGCATCTCCTGAATTAGGAAAATGTCACCACGTGTCAGAGAGCCCAGTGTGTCGCAGGAAGACCAACAAAATTTGTTGCACGTTTCTCCTAGTTGCCGCGGGTCCTTCAGGAAAGATGACGTCATCAACTGTCCGGTGCCTATGACAGCCTTTTCGCAAGGTGCGGATCATCGCGGCTCTTTGCACATCAAACTGTGGGCAAAGCCAAATGAAATGTTTATTATCCTCGATGTCACCACAGAAGGCACAGAACGGGGAAGCGTATCTCTCAGTCTTGAATGACCAGGCCGGGGTGTATGCGGAGCTGGTTTTTATGCGGTACAACAGCGTCGCTTGTTCACGAGAAAGTCCATGAATTACACATGCCTTGTGTGGAAACTTGTAGACCGCCTTGAAATGATTGCGTATCACATCTTCGTTGTTCTGGTAAGTCTCGGGAGTTTTTACTTTTGGAAACAATGTACGTGCTTCGCATGCAATGGCATCAGCTTTTTCATTGCCCTCAATGTCAACGTGGGATGGGATCCACTGGAACTTTATATAAAAACTCTTGACATTTAGGTGTTTGATTAGTGCCAGAGATTGCCTGGTGAACGCTTTTTGAGGTAGGTCATGATGCCGTCTTTGTAGCGCCGATTTAGTCCGTCAGCAATACAACATCTCGTGCAGAAAAGGATTGCAATTTTCGCAAAGCCGCCGTGATTGCAGCGCTTTTACCGTTGTAAACGAAACCACGCGATCCAGGCGGCCCGACCATGACACGCCAAGGCAGGGTATCAGAAAGCCGCTGCGCAGCTATCCGTTTGTGTGCACACTGATCCGTCGGTGTACACTTGTAGTTTGCTGCGGTGCATGGTGCTCAAGTGGTCCAGCGCAAGAAATTTTGCTTCCGCGGCGGGAATGGTGCGCTTCGCTGATAGATTGGGTACGCTGAAGTTACACGAAACATCCACAAGAGACCATGGCGGGTCCAATGGGCGCCGTTTAGGCAGCTTCAAGCCAAAATATTGAAATGTGTTTAGTTTCGCGTTCAAATGTGAGCCAGGTCTTGCTCTTAGCCGCCGGAGAAGCACCGTGCCTGCGAAGGACTCGCACAGTCTTGACAGCTGCGTCAATAAGGCCTGAGACGCCAAAAGACGGAGCGGAAAAGACTCGGCTTCATTGGTGACCTTCGTGTTTGAAGCCGACTGAGGGACTCCCATCGCCAAGCGAAGACCCTTTCTGTGCACTGCCTCTAGGCGTTCGAACTGGCTTGGTGATGTGATATCAGGGGCAGCTGATAAAGAATGCAGCTTGTTATAGGCGTATCATTTTATTTAAGTATGAACATAGGATTGTTGCCCCAATGAACCCCTGCCATGCGGCGAAGAGCGTTGATCCTTTGCACGGATGCAGTGACTATACCATCAACCGCACGTCGCCATAATAGCTTGTTGTCGATGGTAATGCCCACAAAACGGACACTTGTTGCACAACGAATTGAGTGGCCTCGAATATTCAGCGACAGACGAGCTGACTTCCGTCACGCTCCCGGGAAGAGCATTAAAGCCGATTTTTCCGCTGATAAAAATAGGCCAAGTGTCCACAAATGACGCTCAATGATTGCAATAGCGCTCTGTGCTATCCGGGCCAAACGTTTGTGGTGGTACCCTGAGAACCAAATGCAGATGTCATCGGCGTAGATGGATATTTTAACTGCTTTCAGAGCTAAGTGCAGAGTGTAGGGAAGGCTGGCCATGGCAGCGTTAAAAAGCAAGCGAGATAGAACACTTTCTTGTGGGACGGCGAGGGAAACGCGTCTCTTTCGCTCGTTACATTTCCAAGCTTAACACGAACACAGCGGTCTCTGAGAAATTCATGTACGAACCGAAGAGCGTTCCCCGACACACCCATGGCTTAGAGCCCGTTCACGATGTCTGCCTGAAGCACACAAACATATGTCTTGGCAACGTCCTTGAAGACGGCGAATGTCGAGAGTCCGTTGACGTGGTGGTGCTCGATGTGGCCTAATAGGTCCAAAACACTGTCCTGGTCACTCAGTCGTGGGCTAAATCCTGTCATAAACGATGGCCATCGCAAGGTACCAAGTTAATCTTGTACAGCTTAATCTTTCCATCAACTTAAATACGCATGTAAGAGATACCGGTCGATATGACGGCTCGCAGGATCCTTTCCGGACTTTAGGACTGACACCATCCATGCTGTCTTCCAAACAAATGGGATCTCTCCCGTGCTCCAAACATGATTAAATATGTCCAAAAGGGCCCTTTTTCGCTCATATGGTAGAATTGTCAGCATTTGATTTCTGATCAAATCGGGACCCATGGCACAGCGTCTTCTTAATTTGCTAAGTGCCATATCCAGCTCTCGAAAGGTGAATGGCGTATCCTTCGTGTGAAAAAACTGGAATGACAGAGGAATAGCCGCTCCTGCTGATCTACCAGATGTGTACACGTCTGCGAAATCCTCTGCAAGGGGTTGCAAATCTATCCCTTGTTTCAAAGCGAGTGCTTCGAATGGCGTGTGTGTTCGGATCTTCCCACAAAGACTATTTATTACTGCCTATATCTTTGTCAACGGCGTAAACGTTGATAAACTCTCACAGAAAGCGGCCCAATAATTTCGTCTTAATTTTTTGTATGGCGACAAATCGCGGCGTTTATCCTCTTATATTCTGTTTTCGCAGACGGATTTTCTTTTGTTCTCATTATTTTCCGCTCCGCCCGTCTACGTGCTGCGTAGAGGGTCTTCAATTTTAAGTCAGGAGCAGCAAAATGGTCGGGCAGTTTCAGCAACTAAGTTGCTGCTCGCTTGCTTTGCAACATATCTGCGAACAGCTCACCAGTGGATTTGTCCGGCGCTTCTCTGTAGGTGTCCCAGCATGTTACCTTGCAGAATGGTCGACCAGCAGTTCGAAATCCCAGGATATTGGTGAAG
Organism: Rhipicephalus microplus; assembly: GCF_043290135.1. Taxonomy (NCBI): domain Eukaryota; kingdom Metazoa; phylum Arthropoda; class Arachnida; order Ixodida; family Ixodidae; genus Rhipicephalus; species Rhipicephalus microplus. The sequence continues at coordinate 361,813,319 of NC_134710.1, read as the reverse complement.
GTGGGGAAATGGTCGCTGCCCATCTGTCAGGGGCCGTAGTCGATGATACCAGAAGGTCCGTGGAGTGAAGTGCAAGGTCTATTGCACTCCATGAATCTGGTGGCCTGAAAAATGTAAGTTTGCGATCGTTCGCCACACATACGTTGGCAGCATCCGCAGCTGCTAGAAGTTCCTTGCCTCGAAATCTACACTCTTATCTCCCCAGAGTGGATGGTGCGTGTTAAAATCACCACAGAATATTTGAGGAGCGGGACATCGAGTGCAAAGGTCCTTTAGCAAAGTCTCCATGGAGACCTTTTTTCGTGGGCGTATGTACACCAATACCACACTCAGTTTTCGGTTTCCCAGGCATACTTGCACAGCAGCGACTTCCAGTGAGTTGGAACAGAGGTCTTGCACTGGTAAGGCGACGTGAGGTATTTCCCGCCTTATGTATATCATTGCGCTTCCATTTGCAAACGACGTTATGCTCGGGTTGCCGTGTCGGGTGTACCCTAGGAGCGTCCTTGCATTCGGTAGACCGGCTTCGGAGAGGGCTAGAATCGGTATTGGAATGTCGCGCAGGAAAAAGTTGAGTTCGCACAGACTTTTTAGAAGACCGGCGCAGTTTCATTGCATTATTAGGGGCACTTTTGAAGGACGAAATAGAGCAGGTGGGCAAGACATTGCCATTATTCTACTGTGCGTTTGTGAAAGCAGAGCAAAGTAACACTGACTCTAGAGCCAGGCCTGCTTCCAATATATCCTTCGTTGAACTCGCAGGCATCTTAGCGACGTGTGAACGTTGTGCGGTGAACAGAGCGCGAACTTAGCAGCAGCGGCAGCAAGCCGTGAACATCGTCTCAAAAACTGCTCTTTTTGCAGTGTCGTCTACGTCCGGACCCGCAGTGAACGGAGTGCAAGAAGTGTTTCGCCGGACCGCTTCTGCGAATTTCACGTGGATCTGCCCTTGGGACGAGGATTCACCCGCAAGTCGTCTCTGCACATGCGCATCTAGCCAGCTCGGCACAAGAAAAGCGGAGCACGGTGACCCGCCCACCACTTAGCAGCAGCGGCAGCAAGCCGTGAACATCGTCTCAAAAACTGCTCTTTTTGCAGTGTCGTCTACGTCCGGACCCGCAGTGAACGGACTGCAAGAAGTGTTTCGCCGGACCGCTTCTGCGAATTTCACGTGGATCTGCCCTTGGGACGAGGATTCACCCGCAAGTCGTCTCTGCACATGCGCATCTAGCCAGCTCGGCACAAGAAAAGCGGAGCACGGTGACCCGCCCACCACTTAGCAGCAGCGGCAGCAAGCCGTGAACATCGTCTCAAAAACTGCTCTTTTTGCAGGTTAGTGTTACTGTGTTCAATAATATTCAGTTGCAATAGTATTTCTACTGCTGCTGCTGTCGCTGCTGCTGCTATTGGTTTTGCTTGTGTACCGCTGGGCACCGTATTGTGGTTGCATAGCTACACTTGAAACAATGTCTCTTTCTTGTAACACATGTAATCTGCTCATCTCTCCTGACGAGCCCTTTGTGGAATGTTGTAAGTGCGAGAACGGTTATCACTTTGGAAAATGCGCTGGCCTAACAGAAAAGTCGTTCAAGGCAAAGAACGAGGCCGCAAAGAAATCATGGCAGTGTCCGTCGTGTAGAAGTGCTAGTGGTGGCAACATGTGCAGTAAAGACAGTAATGATTCTGAAACAGAAATTAAGCTTGCCCTCATGTCAATTAACCAGAAGTTAGAACGGCTGATGCCCCTGACAAAAAAAGTTGAAAGCATTGAAGAGTCTCTTACCTTCATATCTACAAAGTTCGATGAATTTGAGCAAAAGTTCTGCCATCAAGAAGCCGATTTAAAAGACATAAAAAAAAAAGGTGTCTGAGCTTGAAAAAAAAGATGACCTAAATCAAGTAACCTGTGCCCAACTTGAAAAAGAGATGCATGACCTTGAATTTAGAAGCAGGCAGCTAAACTTGGAACTGCATGGTATTAGAGAAGTAGCAAATGAGAATCTTATGGTCACATTAAATGACGTAGCTGACAAACTTCAAGTGCCTCACTTAATGGAATCGGATGTTGCGAATGTTCATCGAATTCCTGCAAAACATGGCAAGGTGCCAGGCATCATTGTCCGCTTTACAAAGCAAGCGATAAGGGACCAGTGGATCAGGAATAAAAAGAACCTTAAGGATAGCCACCCACCAATTTTCATGCAAGAAAATCTGACACGCCGCAATAGAGAACTGCTCCAAGCAACGAAAGAATGCGCCAAAGATAAAGGCTACAAGTTTGTTTGGTATCTCAACGGAAAAGTTCTCGTTCGGAAAAGCGAGGGAGTGAATGCTGTGCATGTGAAGGGAAAGAGCGACTTAGAGCACCTATAGTGCTTCACGTTGAATGCTTTGTTTTCTTTTGAAATGTAATCACGATGGAGCACATGAGTTATTTTCTTCCGAGTGATCTTAATAAAATTACTTCATGTACTACTAAGCCAACATCGTTTAAAGCCATTCACTTAAATGTACGCTCTGTAAAAAACAAGACCATGTGTTTGGAGGAATTTTTCGGTGAATTTTCATTTACTTTTTCTTTGGTCATGCTCACTGAAACTTGGAGCACCAATGATTCTGACACCTTTACGATGACTCACTATAAAACTTATTCTCTGAACCGCTCCAGCCAGCGAGGAGGTGGAGTTGCTTTGCTGGTGTCTAACAATATAGAATGCGATAAGCTGGACTCGTACTCTCTGATTACTGATGATTTTGAAATCATATCAGTCTGTACTGGTCAGTTCGTGTTTTCGGTGTGCTATCGTCCCCCTAAGGGAAATGCGCTCAAGTTTTTCCAGTTTTACGATAATTTCCTTTCATTTATAACGGACAGTAAATACACATTAATAGCTGGTGGGGATTTTAATATTGATTTGTTGAAGGATAATTATTTTGCTATGAATTTTAACACAACTCTGGCTTCGAACGGATTCGTTAACCTTATAAAAATTCCAACAAGGGTTACACCAGAGGGTGCGTCTCTTCTTGATCTGCTTATTACGAACTCATCTCAACCAATAGCTGCAACAGGTGTAATAACATGCGCAATCAGCGACCACCTTCCGGTGTTCTTAAGTATAAATAAGATTCCAGCGGTAAAGTACTGGCAAGAAAAAGCTGCATATCAGCGTATAACAAACCAAACCCTGAGTTTATTTTACAACTCAATAACACAAGTTCAGTGGGATGGCACCGGCCTTTCAAATGATGCAAATGAGGCCTACGATAAGTTTCTCTACGTATTCAAGCAGCTTTATCATTCCTGCTTCCCACTAAAAGTGCGCGGATTAAAACGCAAAACGCGCAAACCTTGGGTAACTATTGAATTACGCGAAGAAATTAAAACGAAAGATAAGCTGTTCAAAGTATTCTTAAATACGCGTTCAGCTGATGACCTCAAGGTATTTAAGAAATACAGGAATAGGCTAACAAAAAAATTGCGTAAGGCACGAGCGGAATACTACTCTACTTTACTTGAAGTTAAAAACGGTCGCCATGATTTGCTGTGGTCAAGATTAAATCTCTTACTTAGACGGGAGCAACCACAGGCTTCCCTACGTATGTTAAAGCTAAATGATAAAGATATATCTGGAGTAGAACTGGCGGAAGTTTTCAACAACTTTTTTACAACTCTCGCCCATAACAGTCCGTCCGATGATTCTAATAAATACATTAATTCTTTTAATAATGATACAATATTCCTGAGCCCTGTTACAACAGAAGAAGTTATAGCAGTGTTACAAAACCTTAAAAACAGTCATAGCTGTGACATAGATGGCATTCAAGTGAGACCTGTGAAACATGTTGCCGCCGTCATTGCGCCTACTCTTGCAGACATATTTAACCTATGTTTAGATACCGGTACATTTCCTAAACAAATGCAAGTTGCTAAAGTAACGGTTCTATATAAGAAAGGAGATCGCAATGATTTAGGTAATTATAGACCAGTATCCATACTTCCAATATTTTCGAAAGTTTTTGAGAAAGTGTTATATACTAGGTTGTATGATTTTATTAATAAACATAGCCTACTATCACCAAATCAATTTGGGTTTTGTAAAAATAAATCTGCTGAACTAGCACTACTCGAACAAAAGGAATATATATTAACACAGTTTGAAAAGAAAGCCTTCGTTATTGGTATCTTCGTAGATTTCTCGAAGGCGTTTGATCTTGTCAATCACACTATACTCCTGCAAAACTTAGAATGTTATGGTATTCGTGGACAGGCGCAGTTGCTCCTGAAATCATATCTATCGCATAGAAAACAGGCTGTTTGCATTGACAACATAAAATCTGAACTAAAGTCTGTTACCTGTGGCGTTCCACAGGGCAGTATATTAGGACCATTGCTTTTTAATATGTATCTTAACGACATTTGCAATATCAACACCACTGCTAAATTTATCATCTATGCTGATGATACTAGCATCTTTTTTTCTGGAAATAATCTTGATATCCTTGTTCGGGATTGCAATGATACCATGAGTGAGCTACAAAAATGGTCAGAATCCAAGTGCATGCGTATCAATGAGAAGAAAACACAAGCTGTCGTATTCCGCCCTAAAAATAAACCAGTTCCTTTTTCCTTCGGCATTAAACTGAACTCGCGATGTATAGATGTGGTTGAACAATTTAAGTGCCTCGGAGTGGTTTTTTCCTCCTCTATGTCTTGGGAACAGCATGTGGATCACATTTCAACGAAACTGGCTCAAATAACTGGGATCGTAGGCAGGCTCAAATACGTTCTCCCGAAACCAATAAAACTACTATTGTACAATTCCCTTTTTTACTCTTATTTAAACTATTGCCACTTAGTCTGGGGCACGACTACTCCTGGCTGTCTTCAGCGTATCTACATTCTGCAAAAGAGATTCCTTCGTCATGTTCATAATGTACCTTGGCACTCGCCCAGTGCAGATCTCTTTTTGCAAAGTAATGTAATAAAGATCGAGAACTTGTACAAATTCCGTTTGAGTGTCAGGTTTCAACTCGAAACTCTAAAAAATATAAACCATCTACGATACCTTGCCGATTTGCATGCACGAAAAATGACATTTATGACAAGGCATGGAGAGTCTTGGGTTGTGCCGACACCCAGAATAAACTTAGGTCGACAACGCCTGCAATTTACTCTTCCTTCCCTTCTAAATTCATATTTACATAGTGGTTTTGATCTCTTCAGTTCGTCAAAGAATACTTTGCGTGCCATGTACGTTAATATGTAAGCTTAGTTTTTTTTTTTTTTTTTTTTTTTATAATATCTTTTAGAGTCTCTTTTGTATTTGTCGATTATTGTGTATTTGCCATTACACTATGTTAATACTGTTGTTTAATGAACATTGCTGTGAAGCTGCTGCTAAGCAAAAGGGTGTCGCGGCTTTGTCAAGCTGTCTCTGACAGCTTTTTCTGCGCCTCCACTGTCTGTACCCCTACAAGGCAGAAATAAAGAATTTGAATTTGAATTTGAATATAACGTGCTCGAGGTTTCCTTGCTGTTTGCTTCCGGGTGGTACTTCAGGTGGCCTCAGTGCATCAGCGTAGGTGCGCTTGGTGGACTCTTTCGTGATACATTTCTCACCAGCGTTGAGCACTTGCGTTGACTCAGTGCCAGCTCTTGTCGGATTTATTCGCGGAAAATTTTCTGCGTACTCCTGATCCAAACCGCCATGTTGTGGCGCGCCGGACGTCTTGTTTGTGGGCGATGGTTCGTTCATAGTCTTCGGGCCGAGGACAAACGTCTTATTTCTTCGCTGCGCAGCTGTTCGTGCTAGACATCGGCCGTAGCTAGCTGGGTGGTCGCCGCCACAGTTTGCACACACAAGTTTTTCTTTACTTGTGCACGTCTTAAAGTCATGAGGCCCCCCACAGCGCTTACACCTTTGTTCCCCACGACAGTACTTAGCAACATGTCCAAAACGCTGACATTTAAAACAGCGTGGTGGCGTCTCTACGTAGTCTACCAGCTCGTGTCTGGTGAAGCCATGGTTGATCTTCTCTGGACGTTCCGAATTGGGAGCGATTGTGAGAGCCACAGAGTCAGTGCGCCTTGATTCCCACTTGGAGGATGAGGTTTGGATCCGTCGTACGATTCTTCTTGCGTGGTATACTCCCTGAGGTCTCAGGTAGGTTAACAGCTCTTCGTCCAGGTACCATCATGGGACCCCTTTTATAATGCATGTACTTTTTATGTAGCTGTGTGGTACACGGGCAGATATGACAAGGCCGCAGATAGTGTTGGTTTCTAGAAGCATATTAGCTTGGTGTTCTGTCTCTATATCTAAGAGCAGGGCTCCCTGTGCTGTGAAATGGCTCTTAACTGGGGCTCCACCGAGAATTGTTTTAATTTCCCAGTAAAGGTGAATAGTATTCACTTGCCTCAACTTCGCTCCTTCGGATGTTGGAGCAATTAACACAGGAATGCCCACCGTCCTGTCTTTGCGATGTCGCAAAAGGTGGAAACTACCCTCGTCCATGTCTAGATCTGTGAGGTTCGCCCCGTTGTGGTCCCCGACGACAGTTGATTCGTCCTCTGATTCAACGCTGTGTTGTCGCTTGCAGTCAGATATGCTTGCGCAAACCAGCTGGTGCTTCTGACCTGTTGTCACACCTTGGGAGGTCATGGCGGCACTCTCCCTGATGCTTGTTTTGTCTCTTCTAGCACCTTTCGACGCGGCGGGCTGTGCAGCACCCGTCAGTTGCCGATACGGTAGGTACCTTTTCGAGTCGTCCGACGTCTTGAGCAGTGCTGAGCCGTAATTTAAACAAAAATAAACGATAAATGCAGACAGAGCTACTTAGCCAAGCAGCAACAGCTTCGTTGTCTTCTTCCTCTGTTGTATCTCTCTTAATCACCAAATCAGTAAGAGCCCACCCACAAATCTAGGGATTAAAAGACATCAGCGCTATATCGACAAAGATAATTATGTTAGAGAAACTTGCTCAGATATGAAATATGATCGAGTAGGCCGCAAACTCTCCGTACAGATCTGCAGTATTCACATATAAATTGACAACGTCGTCATACATACTCTACATGCACAACATTTATTAATTTGCAATTGGATGCACCATATACATTTCTATGAACGAGATATATTTTATATACACAACTCGCAGCTCCGGGTTCACTCGCGAGTGAACCTTATTTGCTTTGGCCTCCCGCGATGTCCACGCAGGGTCTTGGCGGCGAGTCCGAGTTGCAGCTGCGTTGTGAGCCCACCGCGCTGCTGCCTTGGTTTGTGGATTGTAATGCAGCCGAGCGGTGGCCAAGTGTGCTTACTGCGTGGAAACCTGACGAAGATAAAGGAAGCGGACGTGCCGAGAGTGGTGTGCGCTGCTATGAGTGAGAGTGTGCGCTGTTATGAGTGAGGGTGTGCGATCTAGTGAGCATTCTTATAATCATCGACAAAGCAACGCCATGGATGTGTGGTGGTGGTGGTGGTTTGGTGAAAAAAGTAGAAAATTGGCATGGATCTGCATTTTACACTGCAAATATTGTAAAAAGACGATAGTCTTGCGTCTGGAGAGAGCGAACCAAACGTTTATTCGATTTTCTGCGCAAAAAAAAAATCGGTCAATGGTACTCAGGAGGCGCTGCGTTAAAGTGCCTCGAGAGTGCAGCAGAGGCGAACGATCGCATCAAGTCACGTCACACGTCAGATATGAGTCACACGTCAGAATGTTAAAGTTGACACACACACACACACACCAGTTCCTGTTAACCAACTATATATGTTGCTAAATGAAGAAAACAACTTTAAAATGTATTTTTCGCCAATAGTGAAAGAAAGGCACACGATCGCTTTTCTTAACTTGCGTAGCAGTCTGATTCGAACGCTCAGCCACGAGTATAACATGCATAGTTTTTAACGCTACCCTGGTATAACCTTGAATATCAGTTGCGAGCAATGTCTTTCAAATTTCCTACTACTCGCAGAGGAACAACTACGAAAGCGCCACGGTGAAATTCGCAGTAAATGAGCAAAATAAACATTGCACAGGCCCCTGAAATTAGGAACTCTGCACGTACTCTCCTAGCGAGAACGAATTTACGTACGAGTAATCCTTATACATATTGCAGTGGTGAATGCTAAAAGCACGCCAATACAATGTGATATATAGTAAAAAAATACTCATTCCACCACGTTATACATTCGGTGGCTACATTAGTGATCAGAAGGTTCTCAGTAAAGCGAAAGTAAACAAAGCAACAAACCATCTATTGCGCTTCCTGTCATCACTCACGTAGTTCGTTAGTCACCCCGGCGTAAGTAGGCTCTCAAACGACACACACGCAAACACTACCGTAAATATAAACTGCAATTAATAGAAGCATACAAGACAAAATAAACGATCCAGGTAGACACGTTCAGGAGCAGACGAAATGCCACCAGCTGTTCGTTCAGCTGCCTGGGTGCGACTGTTGCCAGACGAAGCAGGGTTCCGCTAACCCTATCAGCACAAGGCTTAGGGAAACAACACTACCACTCTAAATGCACGTATTTTGCTGTAATGTCAATTTAGAAAAAAGAATAACTAGAAAAAGCGTTCTTTTAATGTACAGAGATAGGCAATTCTTAACCACAATTGCGAATACTCTCGTTATCAGACGCTTTTCTTGGCGCATGCAGTTCACTCAAGTGAAGGGAGCTTTTACAAGGCCTCCCTTGGCGAAGGAAGTGTGGAGGAGCGTTCATGAAACGCAGCGGCCTCTTGAGTGGAGGAGCGCGCTCCACCTTGACTTCGTCAAGTCGAGAGGCGCCCTTGAGTGAAGGAGCGTTTGTGAATACGGGCCATAGAATTACATATGTATTCCTTTTCCAGTAAAATACTTACATACAGAATATTAACGTGCTGTTATGCTGCCTCATATATGCACATGAATTGCTTTCTAATTGGCAATCGCACAAGTATGAACGCTGAATCTTGAGCAATATTGGTGGGCGCTGCGGAGGAGGTCAGCCGTTCGGGGTATCATTAGGTGTCATTTTAGGTGTTGTTAAGGGCAGACAAACACACGAATGTACAGACAGACTAAAAGTTTTCTGCCGTAAGTCCCCAAGAAAGACTATTTTCTTTAAAAGACGCTTCTTTCTGCTGCCCTTAAGGGAGCACGGCGCAGCGTCTTTGGATAGAGGCGCGTGTTTGCACGCGGCAGTGCGAACACCACTCACACCATCATCTTCTCTGCTTCACATTCCTTGGTCTCCCCACAACACATCTCCTTTGTGACGTTGCTGCGGCGACCTCCTCGGAGTGAAACAGTTACTAAGACACACTTTTCGTTTCTCTTTCGTTTTTTCCAAACCCACTTCGAGAAAGTGAGTGCGCGGGACATCAAAACGGGCACCTTTTGATGCGGTGCGGCATATAGTGAGCGTTGTTCAAATCACTGCAGCGGCAAATATGAACGCGAGTGCTGAAGTGTACAGGCTACACTGGTGTGCACGTCGCCGACATAGGACAAGCCGCCAGCAAAAGGAGCAAGCCACTAAGCATGACACAATCTCCCGCTAAAGGTAACGGTGTGTAGATGCCAAGCACTGGGCGCTAACGCTTACACTAGTGGGGGCGTTGACGCTGTCACTCATCGAGGGGCGTTGCACAGATGAGCGATCTGGGGAGGCGCAAAGCACACAGTGATGGACCGATGTTTCTTACTGAAACCTGTGAATTGCGGCTAATCGGCAACGAGATACAGCAGACTCCGATTTGACTCAAACCCATTGTTCGGTTTTAGTTAACGCACACTCTGCAAGTTTTAAATATACCACACCGCACAGAAGAAATCTCACACGAATACTACCTTGAAGGTCAAGAGATTGTGCTTGTATATCGGGGTGGCCAGTGAGTGGTTCTGCAGCACGACCAGTAGTTTTAAAAGAATAAACTTAGTTGCATATGCTGGTTTCGACGGCGTTGCACTATGAAAGAGGGGTGAGTGTAGGAAAGAACAGAGCTAGGGGAACGTGCATCCGTACTAAGGGTGGTCAAGCCACACACCAGATTGAGCTGGACCATAAGAGTCTTCGCTTCTAAAAATTGGGAAGATTCTCAAGCTTTGGCTGTAAAAGGTGAATGTGGTAGCGACATGCTGTTGCTAGTGCGTATACCTAACGTCTTGTTCAAAATATGGGTTACTACAATGTATTCAATTGAAAGGGGCTTGTGTCTGTGAAGCTTTCGCATAAGGCTTAATTTTCATTGTTGGATAGGATTTTCTACACCACGAACAATTATGCCTGATAAATGTTCTCGGACATGCTATGAATCCACTACGGGCTATTAAGAAAATACACACCGTAAGGTTTGCGTGTATTGTAATGGGTGGCCAACTTAAAACCACGAAGTCATTGTGACAATCATACCTTCTGGTGCCCGAAGTGAATCTCCACTTGCACCACGCAGTATTACTGGGTCATTACCTGTTATATAGTAGACTGTGTATAGGACTTCTAACCTTGGCCAAGGGGCACGGTGCCGCGCTTGTTTCGGTACCTCTCTAGCAAAAACCAGACGCTCGGTACCCCGCTCCCACCTTCTGCCTGCTGTCAAGGGTATGAAGTCTTGATGATGGCATCCCACCGTTACCACCAGTTGTTAAGGGCTCAAAGGTCGATGGTAGGTATGGCGGGATTTCTTTATAGTAGCTGGCTCCCCGCCATCGTCCGCATAGCTGATCTTCGCCAGTGAGGAGACGCGTTCGTAAGAGATAGAACGAAGGTTTATTTACATGATAGTTGAAACATGAAACTGTACAGAGATTCAGCATAGAATCAGCTATGTACAAAAATTTAGATCATTATTCAGCTCTTATTTACAAAATGTCTTCGGCATTTAGAGCCCGTCATCTCCTTACACGGGGGGCCAAAGAAGGCGGAGACCACTCTTGCCACAAATCAGACGTGATGTCTTAGTGGTCCACCCACCAAAAAGGGTGTAGAAATTGTGCCACTCGTGAGAGGAAGAACGTGGGTGAAAGGCTTCAATGGTAATCACGAGTGCACCACACAATGACGCATTCGGCCCACGCCTTGAAAACACCGCAGGGTGAGGAGGTAGAGTGCGGAAAGGAAACGTTGAGCTCCTCCGGGGAGATGGCCACTGACCCGAATGTCAGTAGCGGTTCATGACTGCATTCACCTACAGCCTCCCAGAACTCTCTAGAACATGGCAGTCCAATCGCTCGATCGCTGAGAACGACTTCTTCGACGCGTTCCCACGCTTCCGGGTTGTCGGTGCTTTTGTGGCCATTGCGCGTGGGTGACGACAGCCGAGTCGAGAGGTTGACTCCAAGAGAACCGCCACATTGGCACCGTCCCACGCTTTTCGAGCCCGTTCAACAAAAGGCTTGTCTCGCGAAGCTTGGGTTGAGACGCGACTGGTCTTTGGTTGAGAAGCTTTGGCTGAGACGCGCACCAAAGTTTTTGCGCCAGTGTCACCAACATTCATGAATGTTGAGATGTCTACTGAAGATGGATCAATTTACCGTCCGAGAAAAGCACACAAAGGCAAATACAATTTGGCCCCACATAACCATAAACACCCTCTTTCAAAACAATTTTTCTCCTACCATCTGCACTACTATGTTGTAACTAACATGTGCTAACTTTCCACTATCTTCAAGAAACACAACTAACTACAATAGATTCACAGGAATGCTGCCTGTACCTACACGAGCTATCGGTGCGCGTTCTCTATTTTCTCATTAAATAATTTCAAGGCTTAGTCGTGAGTACCTACTTGTAGGACACTGTGACGCCAACAAAAACTCTTCCACAACAGATCGAACTGCGTTTTTATAAATCCGTGAAATTTATTTCTAGCCTCAACCTTCGGTAAAGCGTAACGCTTTTCCCAAGAGAGCACTTGAACTCTGAGCTCTCACTAAAATAACAAAAAAATTAAACCTCGCGTGCTAACACGCTCGTTTGCTGAATGTAGCCTCATGTCAGCTCATGTTTTTAAAGAACGCACAGGACTTTGCCTAGCACGACATCATACACTCAGTCAAAGAACGCTAACATACCAACACGCACCAAAGCGTTCGTGTTCACTAATGCTATTGGTAAAGCGTACCACCTCGCGCTAATTCTTACGACGTAAAGGGACGCCGACTCGGCAATTGTACAACGTTCTCCTCTGTCTGGAGCCATTACGAACATCACGTCGTTAGTCATCTCTTCAGTTGTAATGCATCATTTGCAGAAACACTGTTTAACAGAGGCTTCCACTTTCGCTTACTACGAAAGTTGCGTTTTTTTTTTTGGCGATATTTGGTTACCCTTGTGCTCGTGTCTCAAGCGTGAAAATTAGCACAAAGACTCCTCCATTTCTCTACTCTCCAAATTTAGCATTTTTCATGCGGTACAAAACTTCTTCTGCATTTATGTTTGAATCATGATCACGGGAAAAGTAATATGTGAAGATTCATTGATGGTATGCAATCAAACTATATGTCAACCAAGCTGAAGATGAGCAGTACAAGAACAGATGAAGGATGCAACCTTAAAACGTCAAACCTAAAAATTTTATGCTCCTAGTTTTTGAAAACTAAACCAAGAGATTGAGTGCTTAACAAGACTGACAGTTGAGCAGTTGTGAAAGAAAGCACAACCCTTCAACAAGTACGTTCCGGATTCGTATACAGTGTTTACATTTACATCAAAATAAAACCATCAGAATGATCGCACTCCTGTTTACTCTTATAACGTTCTTTTATGTGTGTTTCTCTTTCAACTTGTTTGCTTGGCTACCTCATTCCAGCGTGGAGGTGTGCATACTTAGTCGGCGGTGCTGTCAACTTCAGAGGCTTCCATGCCTCAGCGGGATCCGTGGCGGTGAGCACTGTACTCACCCTTGTCACCAGCATTGTTTTAATGACCTTCTGAAGCACCCGTGTTACCACTGTTCCCAGGTGCTGCACAGGTTGGCCTGACTGGTTTCGATATGTGCACCAAAATTGCTGTTTTACGAGCTTTCCGTGATACTTTCGCTCGAGTCTCAAGCGTGAGAGCTTCTCCATATCACACTATATGAAATCAGATTATTTTATGCGGTACAAAATTTTGTCGGCGTTGTCCTTTAAGTCATGACCACTAGAGAAGCACTTTTTGAGGATTCATCGATGGTACGCTTTCGAACAGGACCCGAACTAAACTAATGAGGAGCGGTACAACAAACTGATAAAGCATGCAACCATAAAATGTGTGCTGTTGGTGCTATAGCACATCTTAAACACTTCACTTTCGTGGCACTTGTGCGAGTTGAACGTTATAACAAGTTAAGGTTTCGAAAATGTCGATAATTGATTGATTGATTTGTGGGTTTTAACGTCCCAAAACCACCATATGATTATGAGAGACGCCGTAGTGGAGGGCTCCGGAAATTTTGACAACCTGGGGTTTTAACGTGCACCCAAATCAGAGCACACGAGCCTACAACATGAAAATGTCGATAACACAGTATGAGGACTCTCAGTGCCCGTATAGTTGATTCAATTTTTATGTTTTACTCTACACCACAGAAGAGCTGCCTTGCTTTGTCGGTGTTTTTTTTTCCTCCCATGCTTTTTCCATTGATATCAAAGTCGATAAGCTGTCATTGATTTGCTCATTTGACGGTACACCTGCCTTGATAATAATTATAAAATCACAAATTATTGCCACTCAGAGGTTTTTTTAAAATATTCATGGAAGATATGGTTGCCTTATATAATATGTGATTATAGATTTGTTCATATAGTTACGATATAGTTTTTAGTGCCGAAGTAGTGTGTTATTATTATATAAAAAGACTATTCAGATTATTAAACTAAGAATATACAGTAGCTAATTCAAATAACTATATTTGGTGTTTAACATCAGAAACATCATATTCTTAGCAAGGACGCCGAGGGTAGGGCACCGGAAATTCCATTCATCTGCTGGTACGTGATCTTTAACGTCCACTCATATCGCACAGTACACGGGCTCCTACCATTTTTCCCACATTGAAATGCGACCGTCGCGGCAGTGAACAAAATCGCAAAATTTCGACAGCAGACGACCACCGTAAGCGCTTTCGCCACCACGGCAGATAGCTTGTCGAGATATGACGTTTTTATCGAAATAGCTACAGATAAAATTACTTCATCTGGACAACCACATGAACTGATTTGCGTCACCACGTGTTTAGTAGGATCTTGCTAACTGAATAACTTATCAAAAGTTTGGGGTAGGGTTCGGGCAGAGCCGCTTCGCGAGGCAGTCGTCTAATAAAGTCAGTTGAACCAGGCAACGCCACCAAGTGGTGAGGTATGCCTAGGATCTGAAGCATAGCTGCAACATCGGTGCCAAGGCTACGTCATCGTTTTGTTTAAAGGAAAGACGGGTATCATTAAGGGCTCGTTTTTGTTAGACAAAATCTTAATGAGACATAACAGGCAATCATGTCAAATAAAATATTGGGAATTTTATTAAAAGTAATTGTGATATAAATGCGAAGAAACAACTGTGGACGAAAAGATATTTTGCCGTGGGCAGTGAGTAACTTGCGCCTTCAATTGACGCATTGGATGCTCTACCAAACGAGCTACCACGGTGGCTATACCCCCCCCCCCCCGCTTCGTTCGCTTTAGGAGGTGCGTATGTGCATTAAACGTGAGAACGTCAGTCAGCGCCACCAGTAGTGTGACGGCTAGCGTGGAACACTCTTTATCTGCCTGTTTGGCATCACTTAGCACATGAACCTATCACTAGCGGGCAGCCTGTATGTATTGTCGCGGGTTCTAGACGTTGATGAAAAGAAAAGAGTTCAGGTCGACGATGAAACTGTTTATTAGAGCCGAACTTGTGGCCACGCAAGAGGAAAGTCAGATTACAGCAAGACACTGGCACTGATAGTGGCTAACAGAGCGTCGGCCATCGATCAACTGGTGAAGGGTGAAGCGCGTCACCATTTAGTCGAATATTTTAGCGTTATCTCCGCGGCCACGTAGATTCCAGAATAATCTGTAATGCTCGTAAGTAGTTATATTAATAACGGCATTATCTGCTGCAGTTCCGAAGCTCCTCGAAGAGAGCAGGTGTGGTTTGCGCTGGGAACTACTGACAGCGAAACAGCTGAATCGCGCATGAAATGGCTTGAGCCGCATGACATGGAGGACTTAAGGTCGTGCACGGTGCCGTTGAAATATCGTAATGTCGTCGGCAACAACCTCGTAGTCGAGTGTACCGAGACATCAAACTACCCTTTACGTTCTGAAGTAGCGTCGCAGAGGTTTTTCACTGAATCTGCGTTGCCGTATCGGCGTCCACACCCAAGCACGATCACCAGGCTGGTATTTCACGACACTTCGTCGACGATTGTAAGACCGGCTGTTGGTCGTTTGTTGGTGTTTGACGTGAAGGTGGGCGAGTGGTTGAGCTTCTTTGGCACGCTGGAAGTAGACAGTAATGTCGATGTTTTCTTCGTCAACGACGTTGAGAAACACGGCGTCAAGCGTCGTGGCTGGGCTCCTTTCATACACCAACGTGTACGGCGTCATCTGCGTCCTTTTTTTGACAGCCGTATTGTACGCGAAGTTCATGCGCCGAAGGTTTGCGTTCCATGTCTTGGGCTCAACGTCGACGTACGCACATGACCAGCATATCGGCGGTAGTCTTAATAAGACGATCGGTGAGGCCATTGGTCTGTAAATGGTGGGCGGTGGTCCGGTGGTGACTTGTCTAGTTGTACCTCAGGATCGCCCAAGTCAGGTCCGACATAAAGGCCGTGCCTCTGTCTGTAATGAGAACCTCGGGAGCTCCGTGACACACAACGATGATCTTGACGAAAAACTTCACTACCTCGGACCATTGCCTTCGGGCAATAGCCCGAGGTAGTGAAGTTTTTCCGAAGGAGTACGGCCACCAGCGTGGTTCCGGTCTTAGCGAGCCGCAGGGCACGCGTTAACCGTCGCCATGGCGAGAACACGATACTGCTCAAGTCGCAACACTTTATTGTGGCAACACCAAACGCAGTACAGCCCGTTGCAAAGGCACGGCGGTCAAGCAAATAGGCTTATCCACGCCACAGGCACAAAATACTACACTGGGTGCGACGACCACGTCTCCGCGGTAAGGTGAGCCACGGAGACACCGGGACCAAGGCCCGGTTGCTCGAGCGTGGGCAAAGGCGCTCGTGTTGGCTTTGGAGGGAGACGGGTCGGCGTTGCTAGGCCACGCACTAGGACACCGTACTGCCCTTCGGCCGCAAGTAAGCAGCGGGGCAACAAAAGGTGAGCGTTCACCTCGGGCGCGAGGCGCTGTCGGCGAAGTCCGACGAGCCCCGAGCGACGGGAGTCGACGTACGAAAAAGATTGCGTGGCTCACCGTTTGCTGTCTTGGAGTAGCGGGTGAGGTAGTCAGTAGCTACGACGATTCATTTGTTTGCGGAATTCGACATCGGGAACGGCCCCAGTGGGTCCATGCCGTGTTGGTGAAATGGTCGGAAGATGGCTCAATA
The DNA here is from genome assembly GCF_043290135.1 of Rhipicephalus microplus. NCBI lineage: Eukaryota > Metazoa > Arthropoda > Arachnida > Ixodida > Ixodidae > Rhipicephalus > Rhipicephalus microplus. The sequence goes on along the minus strand of NC_134710.1, from coordinate 361,796,789 downwards.
AACCGGAGATATTCCGGCTCACCTAGTCGGTGGTGTTTTTTGTCATTGACAGTCTCGACATGTCATGACGTAACAAGTGACGTCAGCGGCAACAAGTCGTGGTCAGTATTACTTCTCCAGCATTCTTGCAAGTGTACGGGAAACACGGAGGTTTCCAGCCATCAGGTCGTCGTGTAGAGCATCCAAAACTTCGGGACGTAACGCTGAAGGTACTCCAAGGAGGTAGTTGTCCCGAAGTGGTGAAATGTTTTTTTACGATATTACTATTACGCGTGAGAAACGGCACTGCTTCTTGCTTGATTACTTATGGAACAACGACAGCCTTGCGCTCTACCCAGCACTTCCACCAGATGCCACAGGGTCGTGACGTTGATGAAGGGAGCCGACTTCAGGTCGAAGATGAAACTGTTTATTTGAGCCGACCTTGCGGCCATGGAAAAGGAAAATGACATTACAAGAAGACGCTTGTACTGTTAGCAGGGAACATAGCATCGACCGTTGATCAACTGGCGAAGGGTGAAGCTTGTCAGCATTTATGCACGTGCCTTCAAATATTCTCACGTTAGCACTAGTGGCCACGTAGGTTCTAGACTAATTTGTATTGCTCGCAAAGTTGGCGTAATCGTGACAAAATTATCTACTGCAGTCCCGAAGCATCTCGAGCACTACCAGTGGGGTTGGCGATGAGAATTATAGATAGTGAAACGGGGTGTCAACACAACCAATGTGGCAGTATGTATTCTACGTATAAAATAGAAGTAACAACACAAGTCCAATTGAAATCCCAAGCTTTAGGTAATGAAAATGGTTCAATAAATAAAACACGCGCACAACACCGTGCCATATAACCGTGCAGCTCAAATGCGTCGCTCAGAAGGCGAAGGTTATCCCGTGAAGGCTTCGCTTTACTATCGCTCACGCGCATCTCTGGGGGTAGTCTCCTAATCTCTGCTGGCATTTTGGAACTTGAACGACTCCTTTTTCGCGTGTTCTTTTTCTTTTTTTTTATTTTCCCCGTTCAACAAATATCATTCGACGATACGAACAAATAAATAATTCAACAGCGCGTTCTGAATTTGCTAAGCATTCTGATAAATTCGTGATTTCGTGTGACAACGCAATTGTTCCCCCTGCACAGTAGAATGCATGCCGGCCCGCATTGAAGGCAAGCTGCAGAGAGCTCCGGAAACAAATAAACAGAAAATATGTGAGAGGAGGTGAAATAGGAGTTTACTGGTGGTCTCATTCAGGATGAATGACGTAAGATCGTTAATTTACCTTCTTCTTTGCCTCATTTAATCCCGTTATTTCTTAGAGAGTACAATTGAGGTCGCAGAACTATATTACTTTTTTTGTTACACCCTATGGGTGTAGAAGTGTGAATAAAGGTAATATCATGCCCATAAAACGCCACTTTTGCTAGCTTGTGTTTACAGTGTAGGTAAGGGCCGAATCTACAACTAATTAAAGCGTGGTTTGGATACGCAATGCCCAAATATTACTGCTCAATCTCTATCTTGGGTTAACGGGCCTGATGTTCTATAAACTCCGCCATAGGATTGGCCGCTTTTATTGGTCGTACAATCGTACGCTCAGTCCTTAACAGCGCAAAATTCATTTTTCATGTGCTCCAAGAACGGAATTCAAAAACCAACCTCACTCTTGTGAGAGGCTTTTGTCATGCCTTTGTATATTCCACATGCGTCAGAAGAAAGCAAAGTCCGTAACAGGGTGAAATATAACTACAGTATTATTTCGTGAGTACCAGCGTGCTTTGTTTGTCAAATACAATAAAGCATGAGACAAGTTAGGAATAAACAGGTAATGATAAAGTTAGTTCCTTTCAACTATTTTCAACTTATGACATAATTACTTTGCTATAACTGAAGCGAAAAATTACTGCCCCTATAGCTTTCCATAGTCGCACTGTCTGTCCATTTCCGTTCGCTTTTGTCTAACAGAACAAAAGAGCCCTCCATTGAGCCCCCTGTTTGTTCATGTAATAGATGGAATAATAGAGGATTAGAAAGAACAGGCTATATGGCTGATCTTATCATTTTCATCATAATCAATTTTATCAGCCTGACTACGCTCACTGCCGGACAAAGGCCTATCCTATGTTCCGCCAGTCAACTTGGTCCTGTGCTTGCTTCTGCCACTTTATACCCGCAAACTTCCTAATTTCATCTGCCCACGTAACTGTTTCTCTCTCGCCCGCTTGCTTTCTTTGTGAATGCAGTCAGTTACGCTTAATAACCAGTGGCTATTCTGCCTACGGGCGACGTGCCCAGCCTCTGTCCATTTCATCTTCTTGATTTTAACTATGATATCCATCATATCATTAGAGTGCTAACAAAGGATGTCGCCGTCAGTGTACTTAAGAAAATGTACATTACGACCTCGTGCGCTGGCGCGAGGGGCTTGTGGAGCATAGCAGAATCTTGCTCGCGCCTATACCCTTTGCGGCTGAGCACCATTCATACGAAGACATCATCATTAGTTTGCTCGCGCATTCCAACACTGCTGCTAAGCTAAGTGAGCATCTTTGTGGTGAAGAGAAGCTACCTACACCCACCATGGTTAAAGATGCACCTAGCTGAACCAGAAGTAAGCGTAAGCTCGACAACATGGAGTCCACCTTCTCAAAGCACTAGCCAGCTCGAAAAACTGCGATGTCAATATTTCTGATCACAAGTGCACATGGGTACGAAGACGTATCTTACGCATCGAGTATCTCTACCATGGAGGATGTCCTCACAGAGAACTGCGGCGTTGTAGTCAGGCCGTGGAACCAGGTAGACGGGTGCTGTTTTGAACGTCGGTGGCGAAAGTCTCAGAGCCTGTTGCGATTTGTCTTCTAACAAGGTTGCCATTGCACTGTGTGCCTTACTAACGTCGTGCTCAATGCAAGTAGCCTTTAAGGAATCCTACAACAGGTGGTGCCTCTAGCAAGAGGCGTCAGAGATTCGCATATTTGCGGCCACAATTTTTCAATGTTGTTTGACGTTTCGGACGGTCATCGAAATTCCTTTCTCTTCTATGATGTTCGCAAAGCTACATTTATAAGTTCCTTCACCTTTCAAGAACATAGAAAGAATAATAAAGGCGTACTTAGTGACGAGAAAATGTAGGACAGAGACTGTGGCAGGAGCCGACGTTTCGGTGACAGTGCAATGCCTCTTGTCGGATTCTTATCTCCAGCGATGTTACTTGTTCTACAGTTAATGTGCTTACCTTTTGAGATGTCGGTATTTTCTATATTATATACAGCATAGGGAAATAAAAAAGTGAAGAGCATACATTCGGTGACATATGGCCTCAGGAAGCACGTCACGGCTACATAACAAACTAGTGCCCTCTCCTATTTCCGGAGAATGCAAGTGCGAAAAACAGATATGAGCATCGACCAATCGAACGAAATGTCTATTACAAAATAATATTTATTCGCCCACATTTGCCATGTTCTTTATACATAAACATTTTATTCAACGCACCATACGTGGTTCTATTTCTTAAGCCGCACTGTCATAAACAGCATCTACGATTCACGCCGCTTCGAGTACCCGCCATATCAGCATGCGACAAGCCCAGGCCTGACAGCGGGAAGGATTCGTCAACATCGGCTTCTTTTGGTGCTTTCGCTTGTGAGACAGCAGGTGAGGCACGTTTTCAAGCGAAGCTTGTCGAATTACTTGTTGTTGAGTTAATTGCGTCAATGATTCAGAAAAAGTTTACAGCTGCGCGAATAAGACACCATGTAGAAAACATAAACACGCTCACATACGTTGCGCTTCGTGTGAGGTGTGTTTCTATGTTTATCACGCGGTGTTTTATTCGCGCCGTTGTAACCTTTTCCTGAAGCTTGTTACAACAACTGGGCTCACTGAAAAAAACTGTTTGCCTCTGTATGAGGTGGCAAGACGTTTTCATTGTGCAGCGTATGCAGTATGGCAAAGCACTTCTGTGGAATGCTCTTCTATTTTTTAGCTTTTTATATGATCAGCCTCTACCTCATCTTCGAATAAAAACATTTGGACACTCTGTCTTCTGTCTCTGACTGATGTATAAATTGACCGCTTCTTTCAAAAGAAAAACACTAGCGATGTATAAGACCGTAGTAAATTATAACTACGCGCATTTCTTTCTGATATACCCTATTCGAAATAAATATTATGCCATGACATCAACTTGTACGAGCGATTTCGAGCTAGACAAAATAGGGAATCGCTAAATCAAAACGACGGACAATAGCCAGGCCATTCAGGCGGAGAAAAGTGGTATGAAATCATTACCTTAGCTATAGCCAAACATCGGTTGCGCACAGCAGTCCAAAATTCATATAGTGAAACCAAAACGAGAAGCGCGGGCCAGTTGCCCTCACCAACCACCAGGTGCGCAATACATCGATTGGGCCACCTGCATCTATTGGAGGGTCCACTAATAAGTAGTTTTTTTTTGTTTCTGTATGTAGAAAGTGCAGCTTGCACAAAACAAATGAGGGTGACAGAAATCCCAGGGCATTGTGCTTGTTCGTTCTGTCGCTTTAGTCGGGCTGTATGAGTCACACTTTATGTGCTGTAGTACCGACTACACGTAATTGCCTAAGGAACCTGTGTTGCATAAAAATACAGAATAGTGGTTAATAGCCGGTTGTAATATACTAGTCGTCTGCGATTAGCACAGCTATAAATCAAAGCCAGCGCTTCGAGATGTCACAAGGCATTGAACAGATCGGTAAGCATTGAGATATAATCATTTTGATAGAAAATGATTAGTCTGATCAGTGGCTCATTACGATGATTTGATGAAGAATAAGAAAAAAGGCAGAGTTCATAAGCATTTGGGTTCACATTACACCAAAACGCACTGCTGAAAATGCCAAGAGTGGGAACCCTGACGACTTTTCTCTTCCAAGCCAATCTCATTTCAGAGTCAGCCGGCTCATCTGCCGGCGGGATGGATAGAAACGCAAGTATGGCAGAGCACATACTTGCGTTTACATCTCATACCTTGGCGGCAGAAAAAAATTCGGTAGATCCCACCTACTTTGGCAATCGAAGAAATGCAAAATATGTGGATAAAAGGGCACTCTGCTGTTACTTTTTCATTCAATGAAACATAGCGGAACGGTGCTAACAATATGTACAAATGCACGCTTAGAAATACCTAAAACAGCCGCATATTTTTATATAACTTTTCATATTTTTATATTTTTATATTTAATGTTTATTAAAGCTGTGGAATGATGCCAGCAGTAACATATATATTGGCAACACCAAAAGCTGTGTTGCTAATATCAGTCCGGCCCTAGCAAGATTCTGCTTGCTAGGGCCGGACGAGCCATCATTCCGAATCAACCTTCAATATGCTTCCTAAAGTGTACCGTCTGTGGGGAAGGGCGCCACACCGGCAACGTTGAATGCAAGCACCACTACGCCCGCCGGCCGCCACGCACGACTCAACAAGCAACTGCAAACCAGTCCAGATATCGGGATAAGAAGCAGCAAACTTCTCGACATGCTATCACACAGTGCATCGCACTCTAGTTCCCGTGACCGGAGCCACAAGTCCAAGCAGGACCTCACCTGGCCTGATCAAGCACAAAAATCGCCACCGGCCCTCGCCCAGCAGGCTGCCAACCACAGTAACAATGACGAGCTCAGGGCCCTACGGAAGAAGGTAAGCCACCTTACAGCCCTAACACAGCGCTCACTAGCCCCTCCCACTCCCTCTCTCTTACCTTCTCAAACGCATGCTAACACCACTCCCGATCTTCAACCCTGCAAAAAAATTGCGCCGATACCCCAATCCCCTCGCCTTCTGGTTCAATTGACATCAATGCGAAACTAAAAAGTCTGTATTACCAATTCGACAAAAAACTCCAAAACTAAAAGACTGCATTGAAACTAAATTAAACACTCTTTCACTGACGCAAGCACAAAATTAGACACACGCATGGAACAATGCATAGAAGCTATTTTCTAGATAATGGTTCGCCTTCTAGAGACACGCCTGACACAGCTGCCTCCACTTGCCGCCGCCTCTCCCCTCACAGCACCACCTGTCGGTGCGGATCCCCAGATCTCCAGTAATAAAAATTTAGCGCCCCTCATCCATCCTCCTACGCTTCATTATGGCAGTACGGGGCAATAATAATTCACTTCATATCATAACATGAAACTGCCATAGCTTTCGAGGCAAGCAGCTTCTACTTCCTACGTTCTCCCAGCCGCCCCAGGTCTCTCTTCTGCAACATGCTCCTATGCAGGCCACACTTCCTAGTTACAACTCCACACACCCTGACGCCATAGACACACCTAGAGCGTCTACCCTTGTTTACCGTAGTCTCACATATAAGACACACTACATCACAACACACACACACACACACACACTGAGTGATAACGCAAATCATTCCCCACTCACATACCCTCTCATCGATATTTATCACTAACATTTACTATCCGCCATCCCAACCGATGGCCTCATTGCACCATCTCTTCCGGGAGCTGCATCGATTGGTGAGAACACGTCCCATGGTAAGCGGCGGCGATTTCAGCAGTCAGCATACTGACTGGGGATACAAAACAACCACACAGACACATCGCAGGCTATGGCTCCTCCAACAGAACCTCCAACTTTCCATCCCCAATACCTTTTAGACGCCTACACGAATAGGAAGCAGTGTCAGTATGGACACTGGTCTCGACCTGGTGCTTTGTCGCTCCCTGTCTTCTCTCACATCTACAAGAAGATGGCACGCTGGGCAGTTATTACAATATACAAGTCTTTGTCACCTTCAAACCACCCCAGCACACCTCCAGGACACAAAGCCCTTGATTAGGACGCTTTCCGTGCGGCGCGTTCTACCCGCGCCAACAATCTGATCACGAACATCAACCACTAGATAGACTCCCTTCAGACCGACATGCAGCATCATACGTGGCTGATTAAAACCACCACAGACACTCCAACACTCAACAACTGACTTGCACACGTATGGGATGCCTATCACAGCGTTCTATTATGGTGGAAACGTGGTAAACATAAGAGGCCACTAAAGAAATGCTTAGCCACTCTGCAATCTCAAATCCAATAATATTCAGAGGAGCTATGCCACTCCGATTGGGGCAGGTAAGCGACGACATCGCCACAAGGTTTACCAGCAAAAAAGCGTGGCACCTCCACCGACACCTCTACGACCCATCACACACAAAAACCACTATCCAGCACCACGTCATCCGGCTCATCCACACACATATGAACAGCCCTTATGATCTCAAAGATAAACTTCGTGACACCTACACATCGCCTGGAACACCAACTTCTCTTCCATAATACACCGGACAACCGAATCCCGAACTCGACATCGACACAATCGATGTGCAGGTGAGAGCCACACTTTTGACTCTCCGCACAAAATCTGCACCCGGCGCTGGCTTGATCACCAACACACTGCGAAACCTGGATTACAAATCAATCACTCAAATTAAGAAGTACTTCAACCTATGTTGGAAAGAAAGCATGCTTCCGCAGTTGTGGTGCAACGCGAAAGTAATGTTTATTCCCTAAGCCCAACAAACCACTTACATTCAAAAATCCTCACCTAATCTCGCTAAGTAAAGCTTTCGGCATGCTTTTCCAGCAAGCTGTTTTGGCGACACTCACACAACATATGACTAACCATGACTTGTGTCCTTACAGCATGGTTGGTTTTCACCCCTATTTGTCCACACAAGATGTTATGCTACAAATCGCCCACAACATCTTTGACCCGTTCATTCCGGGCCACACCAAGGCCGTCCTAGCTCTGACTTACGCAGAGCCTTTGATCGCGTCGAGCATCATGCTGTCTCAAGAGCTCTTTCTTCATTGAATGTGGATGCACGTGTATACACTTACATTCAGGCCATTTCCATCACACATTGCCGAACCTCAGTTTGGTCCACTCACTTGCCGAACATACACACTAAAGAGTGTCGGCAAACATCCAGGGTCTGTCTTCTCACCTTTTTTATTTATAGTTACTTTCACCCTCCTAGCCCGACAACTGGAAACTATTCCTCTTGTAAAACACGCTATTTATGCAGATGACATCAAGCTATGGTGTACCCATGGTAATGATATGTTGACATACAAGACACCATTCAAACGGCCGCCCAACCTAACACAAAGCGATGCAGCTAGTGTAGGACCTATGTGTTCTACAGAGAAGCCCGGACTGCTCTGCGTCCGATCCAAAAGCTGCAACTCCCCTTCCCCCCCTCTCCCCCATAGTTATCGAACTGGATGGAAGATCAGTACCTAAGGTCAACACTCTCCAGATATTGAGCATGCAAATCCAATGGGATGCAACGACACTAATATAATCCGGAAACTCAAGCAGGTGCTAGGGGTGATTTCGCAGCTGATCCGCCGAGTCTCGGGCAACCACCGGGGCACGAAGGAGGGTGACCTATGTCATTTTATTCATGCATTTGTACCGAGCCGCATGCTCTACTCCACTTCCTACCTCCAACTATCTTGCTGAGACACGGATGCCCTGGATGCCCTCATTCGTCGGGCATACAAAGTAGTCCTCCACCTTCTCATAAGTACACCCACCGATAGACTTTTCAAGCTGGGCTTTCACAGAACAATAGGAAAACTCATTGACACGCACCGCCAAGTGCAATGCCTTCGCCTCACGAAAACTGACACCGGAAGGCCTATTTTGCATTCTCTTGAATTCCAGATGCCAGCCAATAATTCAACATTACTCCTCATACCAAGAGCCCTGAACCGTGAATTCCTCACTACACCACTTCCTTGTAAGAAGCACCCAAGCCACCATAGTAACGCCGGCCTCGTGCTGGAACTGTACGCAGACGTTATGGCTCCGAACATGGCACCGAATGGGTGGACGCAGCCTTCGTGGGGCGACGAAGTGGTCACCGCCATGGTGGATCACACACTCTCCCCAATAGGCACACAGCCACTCCTTCTGGACACCTACCTTCAATATGCAGAGGAAGCTGCCATTGCCTTAGAAATTGTTAAAGATGAAGACTATATGTTTTATCCGGTTCCGAACCAGCAATTTTAAATTTCGCGTGAGGCCGAGTTCACGTTTCTGATTTTTACATGCTGGACTAACCCGCTGCACCCCCACCCCGTCATGTAGAGTTGATCTGGATGCCAGCGCACTCCGGCAATCTTGAAAGAGGCCACCGACCCCTTAGCTCGAGGTTCCCTAAACCAGTACCTAGCGGCCTCCGATCCCGGATTCACCAAGAAGCGCGAGCACACTTTGAACGAGCTGACTCAGGCCTATAGGGCGGAGCATCAGCTCTATCCGCCACCACACAAGTTCCTCAGCAACCGCCAGGCCACCCTCTGGCGCCAGCTACAGACTGCCCAGATGGATGCCAATAGACCGCTTGCCTCTCATTTTATCGCAATATCACCCCTTTTCTTAACGCCAGCCTGTACTTTCGGCCCTGAATCTCATGCTTCTGCTATACACATCCTCTCTCACGGTCCGGGAGATCTTCCCCCCCCCCCCCCGGTCCTTAGAACGCCTCAAGAACTGGGAGAACTAGGGGACCCTACTGCATTCAGAGGACCCAGTTGAGCAGACACGGCTGCCGACTGGGCTGCCAGCGTCATAGAGCACAACCAAATGAAAGATTCAGAGCAGTGGGATTTTGTGGGAGCTCAGAAGCCTGGGTGCTCCAAACTCCTCTGTTTAAGTAAAGTTTTTCTCTTCTCCTCAACGCTGCAGATGTCATATTTTATGCTAATTCTTGCGTCAAAATTATCAGTGTTTGTTCTTACCGTTACTGGGTAGATATAAACTGTGAATCACCTGTGGCTATAATGCAAGATTACTTTACGTGAGCGAACGCCATAAAGCGAGTGCCTGGCGAGGAGGGACCAATGATGTTCTTGATTGCGTCATACCGACAGATACATCGCCTGACTGAAGACCATGGTGGGTTGTTGGCGAATTCCGCAAAGCACATCCGGCACGTGGGCGATGGTTTCCAAATCTCAGGCAAACGGGCTATCGCACGAAAGCAACCACGTGACACGTAGTGTGGCGCCGTGAGAACGCGTGTAATAAGGGAGGAAGTTGACAGTGCGGCCAGGTTGTTGTGGCAATTATAAGTGAGCGCCGCTTCCTACGACACGAGAGTTTCCTACACGTAGAGGGTGGGAGATCCGGGCCAAAGTTCGTAGCGCCATCGCTAGGGCTTCTTGTGAAGTAAAACATTATCAGGCAGCTGATAATCCCAGAGTTCGCTCACCTAAAGTATTCTTGCACCATGCTTGTGGTACATACCCACATACCTGCAGCACGTACAGGCCCGCGGGTATGTGCAACACGTTTGGCGTAGAAGAGAGGACTCATGACGTATGCGACGGTATTGTCATACTGTTCATGTCGTGACCAGCGAGCCACATTGATAACCATCTCAATCTCCCATACAAATTTTGGGTAACCTCAAGTTAAGGGGGGGGGGGGGGGTTATCACGAGAGCACCGAGATATTGGCAGATAGATAGATAGATAGATAGATAGATAGATAGATAGATAGATAGATAGATAGATAGATAGATAGATAGATAGATAGATAGATAGATAGATAGATAGATAGATAGATAGATAGATAGATAGATAGATAGATAGATAGATAGATATATAGATAGATAGATAGATAGATAGATAGATAGATAGATACTCAAAGCGCACGGAATATGCAAAGAAATGCTTCCCATATCAAATACAAAATCGGTGATTGATTTTATTATAGATGATTGACTGGCTTTCTTTTTACCCCGCAGGCTACAACCGCTTCAAAAGGAAAGCGAGTGAAACAGCTGAGACTGTAAATGCTGCACTGCTCACATTGTTTCAATCGCTACTGTACTTGTTAGTTATCTAGGGTTCTCGGACTCTTGCGTGGTGCAACTATCCTAAATTCCACCCCTCTCAATAGCAAGATTTATAAAGACACTAAAGTCAATCATCAGGACAACTTCGATAGGAAACTTTTCATTTCAGAACTCTATCGTCATCAGTTTTCCCATTGTAGCTTAATAATTGGAAGGTGATACGTACACGAATGCTTGATGTTTGAACTACGCACTGATTTTTTGGCACTGTGTAAGTGTGACGCTACAACTTCTGTCCTTGTGTGTTTTCGTGTAATTGTTTCAATGAAATTATGAGGAACTTGCAAGGATGCGTCCTCTATCACACATTATGTTAATTCTTTTTAGAGACAAGCACGACTACACGAATTAAGTTGTATACAAATGTGCGGTCACTGAGATAGGGGAGTAATTCAACACACCAGAGTACTTAGGTGCATATTAAACATTCAAACTGGGTCAAAAGCACACTTTCTTACATTACTTACTAGAGGCGGCTCGATGCTACCGTCGCTTGTGAGTATGTTTGGTATACACAGATTTTTGTTGTCATCGTGCTTGCGGCTTCGACCGTGCCTCCGAATATGTTTGATGTAGCGTTAAATGTTGTGTCCACATAGTCGTAATATGCCTAACCGAAAGTAGCGATGACTTTGTGGAACTCATATAGCTGACATGCGCTAGGCCGGATACAAGCTCCGCTGGTAGTCAAGCCTTGCCTCACTTGTGCAAGCTTGCCACATAATTTAGTAATTTGCGGCCGTGACAGCAAGAAAGGAACAATTATTGCATTTACTATATTTCAACGCACAACAAACCTAAACATTAGGTCAGGTTAAAGCATTCGTTGGTAAGTCAGTTATCTACATTTGATACAACATAATTAAAGAAAACAGCAAGGAGTTGTGGTGCGCCGTAAAAGATTTGCGTGATTAACATGTCACTCTGGCAAATCATCATGTGGCTAGATTTTTTGAGATCATTAGCAATGCATATCACAACATATTCACTCTTTCATACAAAAATACAACTTTTTATTCAGATCTGTTATTACAACTACAAAACGTGGAAACTGCAGCGTAAGGTTCGAGCTAAAAAATTTGAACAAAAAGACATACAAATAACTAAATGAGCACCGGGTTTCATGGATAATACAAATCACGTTTCCAATATCACCTCCAGAATTCGGTGTTAAATATAGAAGTCAGCAGATAAGGCGACAGTGAATTGCCAACATTATTCCTAATTTTGGAGTTATCGCACCTCTTTTTGAACGTGTGTATACAAAATGTCTCTGCGCATGCACGCCGTAGTTGACAGAACGTTTGTTTGTACATTATAAATCACAGTTTTAAAAGCCAATGTGCCCAAAAGACTGTAATGAACGAAGCTTGCAGGTAAAGCCATGTACTGCCCGTCCTTCGCATGCTTCCAGAAGCGCTATGTGTTATAGCTCGCATAGGCACTAGCGCCACATTTCTCTCTAGTGTACAACCAAAAATCTATACTCAGAACTATTCCGGAGCCCACCTATTACGGTGAGCAGCATGATCTTATCCTGGCTCTGACATTCAGAATTTGAAAAATCATTTCAATTAACAGCACCACAGCAGAGAAAGGAATCGCGATTTTTTCCTTTATTGAATAGACATCGCTATTGACATATAGGAAGCCGAAGCAACGCAAGATGGCACTGTGACCCTGTGCAGGCAGCGCCATATTTGGTAGTAAAGTAGTAATTGGAGATGTATATAGCGCCTTCTCCTTTCCCACCAACGCCTTTGCCACTCACCTACCGGCTCGTGCAGAGCTTGCGTAGTGCGTTTGAGTTGTCTCACAATGTACCTCCTGCAGTGCGGCTTCAAAAAGATCTCTGAGCTAGACAAGCACTTCCTCAAAGTGAACTTCACAATAAGAAAACAGCTCTTCAGTCACGTTTATGATGTGGAACAGATGCCAGAAGACGAGGAAGTCTGAGTCACTGCGAATCGCATTTCTCAGATCTGGGGCAAAACCATGTACGACGTAAGCATCGAGGTAAGTCTCATTCGGTCGACACAAAGTTGTGTACTCTATCAATGTGCTGCGTTGTTGTTTACAAAAATCATATATTTGTTGTTTTCATTAGGTATCTAACAGCAGCAGCCACTATCATGTGCAAACGTTTTCGGGCGTGCTGAACGTATGTGGTAATCGCATTAAAATGTCCGACAAATTTTACAGTCAAGTCGAAGTGCTCACCTCCTTTGTTCCAGCTCTCGTGTCGTACTTGCTATATCTTTCGCTAACGTGGCTCAGTGTAAGTGGTGCTGAATGACAGGTGGGGTGTGGTACCAGTCACATGACGCGCAATAAGCATGCAACTAAAGAGCCGCTCGAAGCACTGAGTGAAGTGGAACTGTCAAGCATGTTCCCTCACTTTACTTTCGCTTAGTACGCGCTCCTGAACATTTTGGCAGAGGTGCAAACCTGAGGTTAGCTTTAAGACGTGCGCCGTAATGAAACATGCTGCTATATATATATATATATATATATATATATATATATATATATATATATATATATATATATATATATATATATATATATATATATATATATATATATATATATATATATACATATATATATATATATATATATATATATATAGTATGAGTAATATTTCAATGGGCCAGTTAGTCTTCGTGAAGGTATGGGATATGGCACAATGGGAGCGTTGTCAACAAGGATAAATATATTTATTTCCCAACAGTTTCGGGAGGGGTCCTCCCTTCATCAGGGGATCTATATATATATATATATATATATATATATATCTGCCCCGCCGCGGTGGTCTAGTGGCTAAGGTACTTGGCTGCTGACCCGCAGGGCGCGGGTTCGAATCCCGGCTGCGGCGGCTGCATTTCCGATGGAGGCGGAAATGTTGTAGGCCTGTGTGCTCAGATTTGGGTGCACGTTAAAGAACCCCAGGTGGTCTAAATTTCCGGAGCCCTCCACTACGGCGTCTCTCATAATCATATCGTGGTTTTGGGACGTTTAACTCCACATATCAATCAATCAATCAATCAATATATATATATATATATATATATATATATATATATATATATATATATATATATATATATATATATATATAGGCAAGCTTCAATAAGCAGTTGCATATGAAAAAACATTGCCAGCTGGCTATCCAGTTTTTTTCTCTTATATTTGGCATGGATATGCCTGGAGAAGCAGGCTCTCTGTATTCTAGAAGGCACATGCAGCTGAAAAAACTGGCAAGAAAGCACAGTACAAGCACGCAGCCGCGGTGCGCATCCACATAAATATTGAAAAAGTCAATTCCTGCACCACGCAGCTTCCAAGTTCGGGCAAATTGATGCAGCCTAATACGTGGAAAGTGTGCCTTGAAATCGTCTGCATTGTTGTGGCAGCCCACTACACAACAATACTTTCAACCGCTGCGACGCTTCCGTGGCGTCGCCTCTGCCATCGCGGTAATGCAACTACGTACAGCGAGCATCTCGTTTTTGCAGGCCAAGGTGTGGGCATGGCACTGAAGTTCCCCGCACCGACTGCAGAAAACGTTCTGCACGTGTAACTGCTTCGGCGAAACACAGTGAATCACATGCGCCATCTTCCGCGCCTATTCTCAAGTTCTCTGGAGCCTTTCGCCAAGGCTATAGGTGCAGCCTTGCCGTCCCTCCGCAAACTTGATCTTTGGTTCCCTATACCTAGATCATAGCCTCCGAGATGGCGGGCGCGCGGCGTGTTTCTCTCCGGCTGTCCCAATCGCCATGCTACCCAGCTAAACCAACGAGTATCGCCTCGCGCACTCGGCTACCGTGAGAGGCATCATGTAAGGTATGAAGCGATGGATGGTAGAAGCAGAGGAGGAAGAAAGCAGAACAAAATAAACATGCGGTATGAGCCACGCCACGTCACCCAGTCATCATAGCGTCACACGAGTCGACAGGATGAAGACCTGGCAGCCACTTCATCAACCGGCCACCATTTTCGAGCGTCTCAGCAAGACGCAGTGACCGAACGTGGATCACAAAAGTACATCCCAACTCTACACCAAGACCAGCATCAATACAGCACCATCAGACGACCTTGACACTCCCGAGTGCACCGGATCGGCGGACGACGGACCCGTACAGGACTGGTTTAACCTATTCGAGCTCCACGCTGCCACTGCATCTTGGTCGGAACGAGAGATGATCATCAACTTCACTGACGACATCTCAGGTGAGGCATTCAAATTTTACCTCACCCACATATTCGAGAACGACGAGTCATTGCGAAAAATCAAAGAGGAGATGATTACCCGTTTTAACGACTATGACCAAGACCTGCTCAATGCCAACCATCTAGAGACAACCGCACACTATCGTCAATTCCTTAAGCAGCCCTCAACCACTCGAAAGCCCAGCGTGAATCGACAACTGCCTCAAGACGAAGTGGCACATCAGTTTACTTACAGAAAGCGATGCGTATATTGGAAAAAACCTAACCGTCAAGCGCGCCTCCCTTCTGCGCGAAAGTCTGCATTTCTGAAGTCATCGCTTCAGCATGTGACCTGAGACGTTTCTCAACCATCTGACGCCTTTCACTCTTCGTCTCGCATACGTGGTCCACCACCCGAGTTTTCGTCACGCAGTTTTTCAAGCGCTCCTATCGCTCACCATTTGCCTCATAAGGACGTCGCGACCTCGGTAGACAACCTAACGCTTCACGAAAATACCCTGTCAAGCCATGCTCTTTCCGGACATGTTCATTCATCACCATGCAGTGCACACACACTGGACAGTTGAAGCAAAGCAGAAGGCTCAGACGCATCGAACGTCGCAAGCTACCAGGCGCAAGAACCACTCGCACTGACCTGCGAAGAAGCCCCTGAAGAGCTTCGTGTCGTTTCTGCAGCACCACATACTTGCCAAAATCTGTAGTTAAAACCTAATAATGCCATGTCACCTGTGGTATCCCCATACAGTGCTTACAGCTCCAAGAACCGAAAAGTTGCAGAAGTAATACATACACCAAACCTCATACGCAGCTGTCGGTCCGAAGCGTCCATACTGGAACACCTTACCGAAGTCTTTGAAGAGCATAATGATGGCACATTACCAACTATGCTAGATAAGCAAGACACCAGCTCACCGTGCATCAGCTGTCTACAGGACGCGTCAAACCTCGAAGGAAATGAATGCCCGATTCCAGAAGCGGCGCCACTACAGCCATCTCCTAAGCAGCACCAGCAAAGCAAGCAAAACGAAGTTTACAAACTCAGAAAACAACGAGAGAGACTGCAACCAGGGCATCGGCGAACGCCAAATTCAATAGAAGCGCGTTCACCAGTTGAAGAACATCGATAAATAGGATCTCCAATCCAACAAGACATCAGACACTTTCGGACAAAAAAAAGTCGCCAGAAACGCTCCCAGCACCTGCTGTTCCGCCGACTGCAACACAACAGAAAGCGCCGAGAAAGACGCGGAAGCACTGCTTGCAAACCGCAAGCAGTCAGGCACTCCATCACAGTCTGTAGAAAAGCACGCAAGCAAGAAGCATCAGGATTGCACCATTCACGGCGAAAAATACAACCCCGACGACATCCGAGCTGCCGATGCAACAACCCTACTGAAACGTTTCGCATATACGTCCGTACATACGCAATTATTGGACTACGGAAAGCCGCATCATGCGGAAAGATGCGAACATACGCAGCTTACGGAAAGCGCCATATCATGCGAAAAGATGCGGACATCCGCAGCTTGCGGAAAGCGCCATATCATGCAGAAAGATGCGGACATCCGCAGCTTACGGAAAGTGCCATATCATGCTAAATTACCCGATAAGCAGCTTACGGAAATCAGCATAATGCAGAAACCATGCATCTATCTGCTGCATCTTGCAAAGATCAAATGGACATCCTAGATCTCGAGTAAAAGCAATTGGCCATTCACGTTGTTTGCAAAAGCAAGTACTGTGTAGAAATATATATGAATATTTCATTCTTAATATGTTGCATGAAAGTGAAATATGTTTGCTATCTGAAACAGCCTTGATGATTAAACAAAGGCTTGAAAGAAACAAATGTGTTAAGAAGCTACGTAATGAGGGATTGAATCATCGGCATCTTTCTAATTGTCGTGATGCGGAAGCAAAATTACCTTTCAAATAAAATACATTACAAAACTACTGAATTAACATGCTAGCGATCATAAATGGTGGTTACATTGCAACACATTATTGCAGTGTTCTATGCAAGACCTAAAGAACTTATAAAGTTATTATTATCAATAGAGAAGCATTATTGTACACACCAGCCCTGCTACAATCAATATATTTTTTTATTTGTCTGTATGCTTCAGCTGTGAGTGGTGACATTGCAGTGTTGATGGTACACAAATGAGGTGACTACACCGTAATTTCACGAGCTCCACCTAAGCCACAGGATGGTGGCACAAAACACAATGTAACAGCAATTTTAGAACGAAATGTTTAAACATAAATAATAATCATAGCACTGTGAAAGTGTGGCACTGTGTCTCATGAACGCCTTGTGGAGATCGGCGAAATGCTGCTTGAGGCTCCGGCACCACTGTAAATTTGGAAGGTCACTGCCATAGAACTTATGTGTCCTTCATAGGCACCTGGAAATGAAAATAATTGGCACAAATAATGTCAGAGACACATGTTAGCACATTAGTTCACATGCACAAGAAATATAACACACAGAATGAAACTGAAAATGTAAGGCACACAATCCTTCATGTTATGCATATGTGAATAATAGAAGGAATGAGTGTATAAATTAGTTCTGCCACATCAAAGAAAACAGCATGCTTATCACAGTGAAAATAACTAGGTTGTCACGATTTTCAATGGTAGAGATAATCGATTAATATGTCCTTATGAAATTATGGTTTAAATGCTTCCTGCACAGTAAAACTTTAAAACTGCAAGTGAAAGCTCTCAATGTACATTTAATACTGTGTGCATGTACATCTGCTGCCTTTATACTATACAGTTTGTGCACAAAATTGGCATCTTGAACAATATTGAGAGTTAAACCTATGCAGCTTATGAAAGTTAAAATCACCATGAAAGCAAGCAGGACAAGGCAGGTGCCATTAAAAATCTGTGCAAGCCAGATCACTATAACCGAACTGCACACATATAGGGGAGCAAGAGTACCAGAAATTCGGCTGCTGACACGCAAGTCGCTGTATCAAATCCCGGCTCCATTTCCGATGGAGGCAGAAATGCTGTAGGCACGTGTGCTCAGATTTGGGTGTACGTTAAAGAACCCCAAGTGGTCGAAGTTTCCAGTGCCCTCCACTACGGCGTCTCTCATAATCATATCGTGGTTTTCGGACGTAAAACCCCACATATAAATCAAGAATAACAGAAATAAACTGCCAACAGAAAAGTTGAGTGCATGTGCTATCTGTAAGTGCTTACACCTTACTAGATACAGCATGCTCATTCCACTTTAAATACCGATATTGAAAATAACTGCTTTATTAGGAATGTAAAAGGTAAGGTAGAACTGAACGACTCTACAAAAAGTGACCCTATTATGACATCACGTTTTCTTATAACAAAATTTACTAAGACTCTGAAATATCATTATGCAAGAAAACATCTTCAAAAGAACAATCAAGTTTGAAGTCATATATTTTTAATATGGCTACTATGACTATAACCAAGAAATCGACCTCAACATGGCTAATGTTAGTTTTTAAGGCCTACGTTCACTAGACAATGAACTATACCACAAAAAGCACAGCGTTCAGGCAAAGCACCACACAAAAAAAGAAAGCAGCCCTTTTTGTTATTACCTACAATGCCTTTAAAATGGTATTTTTACCTCTACTTCCCGCTTTTTATCAAAGTAACTGGTGTAAAACAAGTTAGCTGAAAATGCACTGTGCCTCCAAAACCTGTTGGTTGAGTCTGAATTTTTAAAAAATGGTGAAGCTTGCACTAAATTAGGCTCCACAAGCCTTGGAACAGAGAAACTGCATGACTCTTAGGACTACTTTGGTTACTTGTGTTTTGTTTCTGGGCCTAAGCATAAAGACAAGGGCTTAACTGAATTGCTGCTAACAAACAAAAGCTTTCGAAATTGCCCAAGCGTCAAAGGATGCTCAGACATTTGTTGTTTTTCGCACTGGGCTATTCTACACCAAACATACAAACCATACTGCCTGGCGACCATCACAGATGTATAGTTTAAAAAATGATGTAATTTACTCTTCTGAAAATAGCTATTTGCAGAAATGTTTTGAAGAGAAAAAAGTAGTGGTCACGTGGGTACCTTCAGAATTTCGCAGAATGTCGTGCGGGTGTTATTTGTGAGAAAAATTTCAAAGTACCGCTTTTTCTTGCCATATCAAATTTGATCTACATATTAAGTAAAGGTGCTTCTTAAAGTATTTGAAGCCGAGTAACATTAGTGCAATTTTCCCCCTACATAGGCTTTGAAGAATTCAGCTAAACTGTTTATCGTTTGCGTTTATTGTATGGCAATACTGCACTTTGTATGAATGTTTGAGCCACAAATACTCACTGCACAGAAGTTATATTTCACGAAAAAAAATAATGTTAGGTCCAGATTACAAATATCACTATATAATCGTTTTTGTCCACATTTAGATGCAACTTGAGCTGCGTGTTTGTCTGATTGAAAATTACTTTTATGTGTAAGTTGAAAGCAAATAAACAGTTCTTGTTATATGGCAAGTGTTATCATTACAATTTTTGTTTAATTGAGGAAAATGATCTTTGAAGTCTCCTATTGAGGGCCATGGAGAACTTCGGAACGAAAGCTGTCGTATATCAAATGCAGAAAACAGCCATCATAAGAAAACTTCAAAAATTCATTTCTACTTTAAGACAAAGTGTAATCATATAACTTGCCATATAAAGAGAACTGCTTCCTTGCTTTTGATGTGGCAAAAAAATTGCACTAATATTACTGAGCTTCATGCACTACACACAATCACCTTTACTTAATACCTAGACCGAATTTGGTGTAGAAGAGGCAGTATTTTTGAAACACTTTTTACTTTTTACAAACAACACCCAGACGACATCCTGGGAAGTCCAGAAGGCACCAACAAGCCTAATATTTTGTTCTCTGCGATATATTTTAGCATTTTGCTGTTTTCAATTTGGTAACCGAGCACAATATTTTTTTTCAAAACACATTTAGTACGGTTGGCAAAATGGCTGGGATGTTTGATGTGTAATTGCTTCACTGCCAGCATTTATTCTTCCGAAGCTCAAGCTATCACCTCTCTGTTACTGCCTCCCTCACATACAATGCATGCATAGGAGAGAAAAAGAAAGGCAGGTCCGACAAAGTTCGCAAGGCAAGATATTTTCATGTTGGATAAATTCATTACCATAAACAGCAGCAAAATAACATTCATTTTGAGTAGTCCAAGACACAAGCTATATACCAGCATACTAAGAGCCAAGCACAAACTTTTCATTTGAACATGTGTGGTGATAGACAGGAAGCACTTATTGCAAGACTGATCAGTCTGTAATTAACTGAATGAAGTACAATGCACTGTTCAATCCAACACCACATAGGCATCTTTGCTATAGCAAAGCCATGTGTCATTGATTCATGCACTAGATGGGACAGTGCAAATGTAACAAAAAAGGTGAAAAAAGAAAACAAGGGAAAAAAAGAAGAAAAGGGGGGATGCAAAGTAGGAGCAGTGTAGCACTACTTTTACTTTGCATCCCCCTTTTCTTTCTTCTTTTTTCTTATTTTCTATCATTTATCTTTTTTTTGCTTCCCTTACCCCCAACCTCCGACAGGAGACACTTTGTATCAGCGCAACCTAACTTGAAAAGAAGCAAGGGCTGCACTCTTCTGCGTTATAGGTTTTTTTTTTTCAGACAAACATTTCCAACAGGCACACACGCCTACGCCAAAAGATGATGTCGTTACTGACCCCATTTAAACTAACACGCCAAGGATGACAAGGGGACTTCTAAAAAAATAGGTCCTCCTATCGCAACATCGGCCAGCCTGTCTGAGGCACTTCCACTGTTCACCCTGATTACCCCACTAGATGTTTCGATCTGTCGACTCACATCTTCATTTTGGATAACACTAAGAAGAGCTTACATTGATGAATACGCACGAAATATTAGTGATGTATCATGTATGAGATTAAGCAACTCTGTTAAAGAATTATTGATAGCTTGCTTCCAGGCTTTTTATACTGTAGCCTGAAACTTCGTAATGTCTTTTATGCACATGAACCAGATTGACAACGTAATGCACAACATGCTTAAGAATACTGCGAGGAACATGATAACGACAAAACGACCGCCCACCCAAATTTTTCGCTGTACATGTTTATAAAATGTTCATGTACACCCAAACGAGGTGCTTATGATACAAGCCGAAAAAACCTACAAGTAGGGCCTTGGAGCCTTCCGGAAGTAGACGTGTTGCATTTTTTCTGTGGAGGGCTTTACACCCATAAGTGAGGAACAAAACTCCTGTATAATGAAGAATGTTGGCAGCTATCAGTTATAGAAAAACCTAATGCAGCTAATCTTCCCCGACACATCTGTACATTTAGAGAGGTGACGTAGCTTCTGTGATTGTGGCAGTAACTCCAACAGGACCAGTGCGAAAATTGGCACTACTTGGCTAGACAAATGTCCAAACATGCCTGCCCGACTCCCTCTAGCCATCCCGGCTGAATCTGACACATGATTTCTTAACTGCTGGCTGGACAAAAACAAAACCACTGAAGCACTCACAATACACAGCGTGAAGTTCCTCTGGAGTGGTCAACTTCGTCTTCTGCGATGAAAGAGCAGCACAGTGTACTGATAATGCACCCCTTGCAACGGTTTTCAATGCCACACAGTGACCATGATGTTCCTGTCGAAGAGAGCTTCGGGAGCTTGGAGGGTGCTTGCTCTTTTCTGGGGGCTGCTGCCGCTCCTCGTTTTCTGCTCAAGGTCAACCTGCACAAAGTTGTAGACGAGGCTTTAAGAGTTGTATATAATGATATGCAAATTTTCGCTGAACACACATTTTCTCGTGGCACACTGAGGAATTTCTTATAAAACTTAAGGCCTCGCATATGCAAACATTTACAATCGATCCGAAGATGCACTCGACTCTAAAGGAGCAAGTTTGTTATGTAGTGTATATAAAGAAAGGTCATTCAGCACAACCACAACTACAGTTGCACACGAAAACGACATTTTACACGATCCTGTTTATTTACATGGTCCATTTTATTTTATTTACACGGTCCATTTTACACGGTCCTGTTTTACACGATCTGGTCTGCATGAACTCTTGAACCGAGCACCATATAGATTGAAAGACACACACAGAGTTTGAGACAAACCTAGTTTCCCGTGGAGCATCCTCTTGCACTATAACAACACATCTCAATTTGGTTAGTTGGTCAGAACGAGGTGAAAACAGCTCGCACTTGAAAAGCACGGGCAGAAGGAATGACGCCTGCACCCTGTGCTCCATGTACATTCTCGTTGAGGGTGCAGTTTTCACCTTATCCTTATGCAATTTCGCATTTATAACATTGTTCGCTGCATATTATTTGTGGCATTAAAGTGTGTGATACCGTCATGTGTATCCCATGATTTATAGAAATAGAATATCGTAATTACTCGAATCTAACGCGCACCTTTTTTCCGGTTAAGCGAGTTCATAAATCGCATGCGCATTAGAATCGAGTACGAACAAAAAAATTACGGGCAATCTATTGCCATCGGCAAATCTAAAATGGCCGCCCCCTACGTGCGTCGGCATGGCGCGTCGTCCATTTCTGCCTATGTGTTTCTGATGTGCGGCACTTCGTACGTGTGCTGAAGAGTTCGTCATCTAGTAGTGCATTAGTATCGACGGCGTGGAATGGCCGACTCCAAAAACTCGAGTGCACCACGATGCCACTTTTAAAAGAAAAGTCATCGCGTGTGCAGAAACGGACGGAAATCGGGCCGCATTGCGGTCCTTCTCGAAACGTTCGTGCGGGACCGGCGGAAACAAAAGCAGAAGATTGTCGACAGCAAAGCTTCACGCAAAGGCTTCAGTGAACCACAGCAGGGTCGGTTTCCGCAAATTGAAGAGCTGCTCCGCGAGTATGTGCTTGAGGAGCGAGCGGCACAGCGGCCCATGACGACAGAACTGCTCCAAGTGCGGGCTATGCAATTAGTCTTAGAAAAAAGTCTAATGCGGAGCCTGTTTAAAGCGAGCAGGTGCTGGCTAATTAACTATATGAAGAGGAAAGGCTCTTCCCTCCGAAGGGGAACATGCATATGCGAAAACTTTTGCGGAGAAGTACGATGAAGAGCTTTACAGTTTTCAGAGGTTCGTCCTAAACTTGCGGCGCAACAACGGCTACCTGCTTGGGCAAATCTGGAATGCCGATCAGACGCCTCTTTACTTCGACATGCCTGGCACCACAACTGTCGAGAAGAAGGGGCGAAGCAAGTTCGCGTGCTGACATCGGTCCACGGTAAAACTACAGTGACGGCAATGCTCTGTTACACGTCAGATGGGCACAAGCTTCGCCCGTACCTCATATTTAGATGGAAGACAATCCCGAAAGGAATCGTTTTTTCGAGTGGTGTGATCGTGCGGGCCAGCAAAAAAAAATGGGTGCGCGTTGCAATCGATGTCTTACGTTTTTTTTTTTTTTTTTTGCGGTGGAAATCGGGTACGCGTTACAATCGAGGGCGCGGTAGAATCGAGTAAATACGGTACAATATAGCTTGATTCAAAAATAACCAAGTGAATTCAGTGCCATGTCCTGTAGCCATTCTTTAGGCAAGTGGCAGAATGATTTATTCTTCAAAACATATCTTACCTGTAACCACTAGAAGAGCTAACTCGTGCACTGGCACATTCTGTTTGCCTCTTCAGATTATAAGGTACCTTTTTTACACCAGAAAGTCTTCAAGAAGAATAGAAGTGTTGTAATTGTGAAGAAAGAAAAGTAGAAGGAAAAAAAGATAACCTGCCCTGTACAGGGACCGAGCCTGCGAACTTCGAATAACATGTCCGATGCTCTATCAACTGAGCTACCATGGCGGCTATCCCACTTCCATTTTGTACGGTATATATGTGCATTTAGACATGAAAGAGTCAGTCAGCGCTGCTTGTTACCATTATGGCGAGGGTGGGACAGCTTTTTTTTGCCTACTGGC
Organism: Rhipicephalus microplus; assembly: GCF_043290135.1. Lineage (NCBI taxonomy): Eukaryota > Metazoa > Arthropoda > Arachnida > Ixodida > Ixodidae > Rhipicephalus > Rhipicephalus microplus. Next base: position 361,772,640 of record NC_134710.1, on the reverse strand, counting down.
GATTACATTACGATTGCAATTACGTTACGATTACTTCCAATATCCCTATACTTCTTTGGCAGCATTGTGCATCTGTCAGTTCTCAGAAACTCTGCTAGTCACAGGAGGTGGCAATGGTTCACCCTCCCACCTAAATGCATGTACTTGAAAACATGCACAACTGATAAAAAAAAAACAAGTCACACACTGCTAAGATTACTGAGATTCACTGTTTCAGATTCATGAGTAAAGGAAAGAACTATAAATTTAAGGGTTTGTTGTCTTTGTTGAACACATCATAATGAGAACTAGCAGAAAATGATGCCAAAACAAACTATAGGAGATGTTATCAAAAGTAACTTTAGCAAAATTGTGAAAAGAAAAGTGAACAAAAACGTAACTTCGCAACGTTTTTTGACAATTGAATTGACATGGCATAGACATTACTTTTTATAACATTCCTATATTTTACTGGGTAATGTTGTCGGGTAATTCTCATTATTAGAGTGGTGAGTAGGCTGACAAAGAAAGCATATATGGCATTGATACTTCTTTTGAACACCTAATAGTTTGAGGACCTTAAAAGAGCGGAAGCTACTTTGAGTAGACCAGAATATTTAGTTAGAGCGAAAAAAAAACGTACACACATTTTTACCAGGCTTTTTAACACATTTTGAGACATAAAAGTGTATGCTGCCAGTAATGTTAAGTACCATTACTTTTGTCACACTATGCACTGTAGCAGGTGTAGTTAGAGTGCTGATAGTGAAGGATTAATCAAGCGCGCAACCAACTATGTTCACATCAATGGTCACGTATTTTAAAAATAAACCTGCTGTATAATAAAAAAAAGTTTAGAGCATTTATGTTTTTATCCAAATCAAGTTAAACCGACTGGGTAAGCAAACCATTTGCATAAAATCAAAAGGCATAAAGTGATTCATGTATTATAACTATGTGAACAATTTCAGCAACGCAGGGCAAAGTGACAACAGTTCTATTAAAAAGCCCTCTCATTATAACATGCATGAAAAGCACCACACCAGAATATTTTATAGTGCATGTAATATCGAGACTACTAGACTGTCTATTGACCTTTTAGAAGAAGGGTATCTCTTTCACGTTCAAGGGGCAACCACTTAGCCTTTTCCTGAGCTTTTCTGTGAATATTTCCTGAATTTCAAATATCATTAGGATTGATTTAGAGTGAACAGATTTTGCTTACGCATTGAAACCTAGTTCTGTATGTAACTGCAATTATGGGTGCCAAACCACCTCCAATTAATTTTTAACATTTAACTCATTTTTTAACTACAGCAGCACAACTAGCTGTGGGTGCCCAAAAAGTAGCTAGAGACAATACCTTTACCTCTTTGAGCCTTTTGGAAGTGTTCAGCTTCTCAGTGCTCACCTTACAACATTTTTTTAAATACGTGTTTGTGTGCCCACTACTCTTGCTCCTTGTACAGTGAGGAGGAGGAGCACATGGCAAGAAGAGACAAGAAAGAAGCATTGAAAAAAAAAGCGAAATAAGCGAGGACCTCTTTTGTATCGTACAATGTGTGTAACGTTACTATTGCGACAACATATAGACAAATTATCACGGCTGTGCATCTATTGTAGAGTCATACACAGCTGAAACACCACGACTAAATTTCAACCTTGTGTTGGTTTAGTATCCCTTTATAGTGGCAAGCTAATGATATCTGCATTTGTTTGGCACACATTGAGATGCAGCAAAATGTGATATGGTAATCTCATTTAGAATGCACGTCATGTGGCTTCATTGTATATGTGGCTACAAGTAACTCTGGTTGCAAAGCAATATGGCAGAGCCTAAACAGACGTCACCGACCAATCCAATCTGTACTTGCCTTTGCTACTTGACCATTATCATCCCAGCAAAAAATGAATAATTGAATCTGCTACAGGTATGTGCTAGCTTATGCTAAGGACCAAGTATGAAGGGTGTTTTGTCATTATTGAGATCAGTTATTTGTTCAAGAACACTTGCTGTCAAACACAAATACATTGCTGTCAAAGCATCCAGATTCAAATATAAAGCAAAAAGAAGTGTCTCTTTAAAAATTACAGGCCACAAGGTGCAAGATAAATATTTGATATACTTAGGATGTAAGGCACGCACAAGAGGTGCTGCCATATCATACTTTTCCTTGTGTTCAAACCTGCTTGCTTTACTCACCCAACACATCTGTAAAGATGCCGTGAAAACACCAAGGAGCTGATGCAGCAAGGTTGAACACATGTCCAGGGATTCCACCATTCCTAAGCAGCCCTACAGCCTCCACAGTCCTGCAACCATTTGTAAGATAAATATAGTTCTACCCAAAGTTCTTGGTTTACAGACACACATGCAAGACGCATAACCACTCTATAGGAAGTTTGCATGATAATGCGCTGGGTAGCAAAACGAATGCCAATATCAAGTATCCCGGCCTGCCGCTTCTTTCTTTCCGTTCTTAATTAATCAATCCATGGTTAATAAGTGTTCCCCCAATGTGAAGTGCACTGGCAGTCCGGTGAAGAATTGCAATGTATTTCAAACACAGTCCAATTCATGGCAAGTAAGCATTCAATAGCGTTTTGTCAGCTGTTCAAGAAAAGAGCATGAAGTTTAGCCAAAACATGTTTTTTATAAACACCATTCAATTTGATATAAAAGTTGTGAGCATTATGTGAAGGAACACGGATTAATGTTTAATCAATGATTTCTTATAATGTACTGATATGAATGCAACTAACTGAATATGAAACGATAATTTTTGCTTGAGAATTTATAGTTATGAACACTATCGCACTTGCCAGCTGCATCTTGTCCAAAACAGCAGCAAGATAGGCTAGTTTCTGTAGGTGAGCAGTATAGAGCAGTGCAAAGTAACAACAAGAAACACCAGTAACAACAGTATGGAGCAAGCACAGACTGCCAACTGTATAATTTATTGCACAAAAGTTCGCCTGAATATCAGTCAGACAACTCGTGCAAATGAAGGTCCAGTTGGGAATGAACGAGTTACGAAATCAACAATGCCTGCTTTCACTAACAGGACCCTCATTCACATAAAGTATGCAGCGATAGGCCCCTACCGAGGTACGTCACAGCATGATGTCACTGGCACATGTAAAAGGTGTGGCTGGAAAAACACTCCCGCTGGTGGCTCAGCCCGGTACAGTCGTGCGGTGTTTGGGGCAAGTTTTAATTTTTTAAAGCTTACACTTCACGTTACAATGTCGACATTAGCTGTAGTATGTGTCAGCAAACATCTAGCTGTGTGGTAAAATATTTGCCACGCTGTCTGTTTATTTTGAAGAAGTGAACACACGTGGTGGCCTGTGCGAGGAACAGTGGCATAGTCTTCAAAAATGTGCACTGTTGATTGCGGCATGTAGTGTGCATTGAAAGGTATTGAGAATATTGGTTTAACTGAGAATATTGTGTGTGGTGTGTGCAGTGTCAATAACAATGTGTCTTGTTTGCGAAGACATTAGCACTCATGGCAGGGACCGGTCAATGAAAAAACTTGATTCGACATTTTAGTCAAGGTAAATATGCACTTGACGCGACCATCTGCGAGTGGGTACATCTCGGTGTTTGCGCTGTGTGCAGAAAAAAATTGCATGGTCACCGGGCTGGAAGATACCATTTGCTGAAGCTGCATGTATGAATCGCCCCGACGAGTACGCAAGCCCAATAAATGTATAACTCGTTTTATCGAAGGCCTCATATGTCTTCATGTAATAAGCAGAGATTCTTGTTTCACATACACTCAGTACCTTTACCGCTCGATATTCATGAAGTGACAATGCAAACAACAAGTTTGTGTGTTAGGTCCTAAGGAGCAATGTAAATATGCAAATAAGTTGTAGGTGTCAGATGCAGCGATGTAACTGCGCAAAAGATTATGTATATATTAGGCTACAGGTTTAGAATCGCATACATCTCAGTGGTCTATCAGGAACGTCACAAACAACTTCCTTGCCAACCAGCCCTTGCACAGAGGTAGGGAATGGCTGGCACGGCGCTCGAAGTGACGTCACACTATTTGCAAACATAGAGAGGTTTCTTACTTAGGCAACATTTTGCACAATATATTTTTTAGATGCAAGACTGTACTCGTCCACATTAATCATACTGATGTCTTTTGTTGTTACTTTGTGCTTTGATATACTAGGCATTTAGTCACCATGATATTTAAAAGCTAATTTCAGTGTTCTCTCTCATATTGCTGACAACTGTGTTGTTGCATACATTGGGCAAAAAAGCAACACAGAAAGGCTGTCACAATAAATACACCAACATGGGTATTCTCCAGCAAACAAAAGTCGGCACTGTTCCTGTCATTACCCGTCTTCCTTCTCTCTTTGCCTTGTTTGTGCTGAAACAGCCAAACACCTGATGAGTTAGATGAGAAATATTAACCCATCAAAACTATAAGTGCTTGCATCAGCAACTACACAACAGCGTGATAACCGCACCCCTGCCACACAGCAGCGAAACATATTTTGAACATGCTGGCAGTGTATTATTTTATAAAAAGCAACTCTAGCAGAATACAAAATCTCACATTGTGCATGCAAGTTTTCTTCAAAGTCAGGCATACAATGTAGGTGCTGGCCGGTACATTATTAGTTACAAGCAAAAGCGTCTTGCAGGTACATATGCAGATTGCACGAACACCTCTCTCTCTACACTAGGCACACACATTATATCTTTTAACAAGCACACGCCACTGTTTAGGGGCATAATAACGCTCTACCGTGAACGTATGCTAATCAACCCACTTAGGCGGTTGGCTAGGTGAATCGAGCCAAGTTACAAATTGTATCGCCCGCGAACGTAAACAAAATGCTGCTTTCCATCAAATGGCACTGCAGGCTTCGTTTAATCAACAACGTAGCAAGCGCCGTGTGCGTCTTCCTCACTAACATATGAAAAAATCGATCACCATACACATGCATGCTGCCGCAGTTGTCTCGAATTAGCTCCAGTAAGGCCGCGCCGATGCGCCATGGCTCTGCTAGCGTTAGCGTTGTCAAAGCGAATCGGCAACCGCACTCGCAAAGGCGCGTAAGGTTGCCGTTTCACGACGCCTCGTTCGAGTGCAGCAACACACACTTGCACTGAGTGGCATACTTGGTCTACATAAAAAAGTGTCCCCCTTACCTTTAGTTTCTTTCACACTGTCCTGAGGGAAGCAACCACAGGCGTCAGCCGTCACCTCGGAGTCCTTCGAGCGCCCGCCCAACCCGCCGATTCCTTGGACGACTCGCACTTGATCCGCACTCGAACAACCGCGGGAATAGGGCGCAATCTTAGCACATCACACGAACGAGGAACGGCGCTTCCTTGCGTAAATTTAACATTTCGTGCTCTCGTGTGTAGCAGCGCGAACACATGAGAGAGCATGCCCACGGAGACAAAGACAAACAACATGTGGCTTTAGCTGTGAATGGATTTGGCTTGGATATCTGTGTGAGGAAAATAAAAAAAAACATCTGTCGCTGCTATAAACAAAATAAAAAATGTATGTTATCTGGCGAAATAACTTTAAAAGTGATAAACGGTTATTCAAAAAACAAGTTACAACTCATGAATATTTTCGCAGGTCTTTGTTTTGTTTTTGTTCTAGCAGACGACAGCCTCCTACTGCTTTTACGACAGACGTAGTGCGGTTTCACGTTCGGTGCGTGTCGCCGACGCAAAGCTCTACAGTAGTTATATAAGAGTTATCAATTCTCAATGAATCATAGGATGGCTACAAAGCAGTAACGTTTTGACATAGTGCAGTACGCAATCTTTCAAGGTATGACATTTCTTTGCTCTGAAGTAAATCGAAGCAAGCCGGCCGGCGCAATCAGCTGATGTCGCCACTACGCGAGGCATGGTCGTGGGCAATAGCGTCGCGCCCCGCGCTCGATTTGTCATCAAGCGATAGAGCTACTAAGTGGAATACAGCTAGATGCAGGGATTAATGGCGTATCACTCTAATTCCCTGTGGTGGCCGACTCAATGGCAAGAGAGCCCCGGGAAACAACCTTCAACTGCTCAAGCTTGTGTGTGGGTGTAAAAATACTTGTTTTCATCCGCTGCGGGGCAGCAATCTATAGTTGAAAGACATGCGAAAAGCATGTGACGTATATACAATCACAAAACATATGCACACAACAATAGATACGATCGCATATCGTACATAAATATACGAACACATAGCGTGTAAAAAGCAAATTTATATACATAACTTAAACCCTGCTCTTCCTTCAGTGCGAATAGCTTAGCAAGCTAACGCACTCAGTTCACGTACGTGAGCACAGCTACGTGGCGTAGGTTCGAGTTCGCCAAGTTTAGTTTTTTTTTGTTTTTTTTTTCAACGTTTTCATTGTACTGCTATCTTTTCTAATGCCTTAGGTTTTAAAACAAAATAAAAGTAATATTGCATTCAAGTACGTATGTGGGACTGTGTTTTTTCCGCAACAGTTATTAGTATTTTTATTTTCATTATTACTTTTTTATTTATTTCATATTATAACAAAATTAAGGACTAAGGGGAACATTGGGTCTGCTTGATTGTGAAGGGACTCGAGAAGTGAGAAAACTCAAACCAAAAAATTTATTTGAGAAAAAACTGAGCATTTCACAGCCGGACCAGTTTCTTCAAGGGTAGGCCCTAGGTATGCGCGAGACTTGCTATATGACTAATCTCAAGCTGTGGCAGCTGAGGGAAGGCAATATCACCGAGAAGCAGTTCAAAAATATATTTTGGTTGATGTTTTTTGATTCCTCCAAAATAAGGGCTGCACAATTGTGATCGAGCCAAACCAAGAATTGCTGGCACGAAGTCATGAGACAGAAAATGAATAATGTTGATTGTTTGAAAAATTGCCCTTAATAAAAGGAAGAGTTATGGAGAGCTACGTAGCTTAACTCGCAGTAGGAATTTTATATATACATATAGATAGTTTAAAATGGACAATGTTGCACACACAGACATTGGTTAAATTTCTTTGCAGCACAGTTGAAGCATCTATGTAGAACTGAAGCATCAAGAGAAGCTCATGCGTCCTCACTTTATTGCGCTTTACATAGCTTGTATCCGTCCATGCAGCCATGATATGATATATTTTAAAGCATTTGTTTAACCTATAATCTTCTTATTCATTAAAGCTGGCCCATAAGTTGTGTCTTATGTAGCGCTACAATTGAAGCGTAATCTGCATGGTGGTCTGAAACAATGCTTTTGAAAATTTCAAAACGACCCAGCTCTATACACGACCATCTGTGCATCAATGATAAGCACGATTAAGTGTTTGTACATATCAGTTGTGCTCTCCTACTTAATTATTTTTCTGACCACTCCCTCTGCCCCTACCTCGTTTCTGTCGTGAAGCTGTGGCAAGTTGTGTATAGCTGTATTTATATTGTAGGAGCACATACTATCAATAAAAATTATTTTTAGGCTACATGCAATTAGTTTTCATAAATTTTCATTTCTTTTGTCGGTGCTTAGGAGAGCTAAGCTCATGGTCGATATTTTAAAATGACATTTCTCTTTGCCTATATTAATGAGAACAATTTCATTAATATTGACAAGTTCATTCACATTGAATTTAGTTCTCATTATTATTGTTTCTATTAAAAAACGAGCCCTTGAAGTTATGCTTTTTTGCTTGATTTGTTTTCGTGTGACAGCATGCAAGTAAAATGACAGTTATTGTCATTCCTTGTGAATGACACATTTTCCGTGTGACAGACTTTAGCACCTGGTCATCTGCAGAAGTTGTATTCATTCTGGAAAAGGGCGAACAGCGGTGACTGACAACACAGAATAGCCTGCGTTATTCTTTGGTACTATATATGTCACTGTGCATTCATTTATAACTTTATAGAGCTCGGATTTCCTGCTAAAAATGTGACAACAACTGTAGAGTTTTCACATTTTTTGCAACAATCCACATGCCTTTCATACACTATTGCACATTTTCGTAAGCACCTTACAAAATCTGTATATTTCCGTAAGACCTTAGAATTCTGCATTTTTCTTATGATAGCTTCTGTACACTCCATACACTTTACTTATCCTTCCATATCTTCCATCATGAACTCTCCGTATGCTCCATAAGTTTCCTTATCTTTCCTTATCCTTCCATATACTCCATAAGAAGCTTTCCATATATGCCATACATTTTCCTTATCTTTCTGTATACTCCATAAAAAGCTTTCCGTATACGCCATACAATTTCCTTGTCCTTCCATATACTCCATAAGAAGCGTTCCGTAAATGCCATACAACTTCCGTATATTTCCATAAAACTCCTTATGCCTTCCGTATGTAGCATAAGGAAATGTTACGGAGTCCATATATTTTCCGTAAGATTTCATACGGAACTTTTCAGTAGGGAAGACGTTCCAACCTTGGTCAGCCCGAACAAGAGTTCTAGCAGTACTGTCAGTATCCACGTGTATCACGCACTGTCCGGAACGCAACATTCAGCCTCGCCCACCAGAGTTGTGATAGAGTTCACCGGACTGCCCCCTCGGGCTTAAAGATTTAAAGAGACTGTGAAACTCCGTCGGATCGTGATACTACGAATTTGGACATTGTCTGTTTATTGGCTTCTTCAATTTTTTGTAGGTTATAAATGGTGCCATTTTTCGGGGGGAGGGGGAATCTTGTTAGGCATGAAGCGATGGCTGGTAGAAGCAGAGGAGGAAGAAAGCAAAACAAAATAAACATGGGGTATGAGCCACGCCACGTCACCCAGTCATCATAGCGTCTCACACACACACACACACACACATATATATATATATATATATATATATATATATATATATATATGGATGGGATATGGCACAACGGGAGCATTGTCAACAAGGATAAATATATTTATTTCCCCATACCTTCACGAAGACTAACTGGCTCATTGAATTATTACTCCCATATAAATATATATATATATATATATATATATATATATATATATATATATATATATATATATATATATATGTATGTATGTATAGGCAAGCTTCAATATGCAGTTGCATATGAAAAAACATTGGCAACTGGCTATCCAGTTTGTTTGTTTTTTTCTCTTATATTTGGCATGGTTATGCATAGAGAAGCCGGATCTCTGTATTCTAGAAGGCACATGCAGCTGAAAAACAGGCAATAAAGCACAGTACAAGCACGCAGCCGTGGTACGCATCCACATAAATAATGAAAAAGTCAATTCCTGCACCACGCAGCTTCTGAGTTCAGGCAACTCGATGCAGCCTAACACGTGAAAAGTGTGCCTTGAAATCGTCTGCATTGTTGTGGCAGCCCACTACACAACAATACTTTCAACCGCTGCGACGCTTCTGTGGCGTCGCCTCTGCCATCGCGGTAATGCAACTACGTACAGCGAGCATTTCGTTTTTGCACGCCAAGCTGTGGGCATGGCACTGAAGTTCCCCGCACCGACTGCAGAAAACGTTCTGCACGTGTAACTGCTTCGGCGAAACACAGTGAATCACCTGCGCCCTCTTCCGCGCCCATCCTCTCTGTAGCCTTTCACCAAGGCTATAGGTGCAGCGTTGCCGTCCCTAGGCAAACTTGATCTTTGGTTCCCTATACCTAGATCATGGCCTCCGAGATGGCGGGCGCACGGCGTGTTTCTCTCCGGCTGTCCCAATCGCCGTGCTACCCAGCTAAACCAACGAGTATTGCCTCCTACACTCGGCTACCGTGAGAGGATGCACTGAGTGAGAGTTGGGTGGTGGCTGAAACCATGACATACAGCAAAGCGCACGTGATTGCAGCATGTGCACGGTTTTCTTTTTTTTCGCCTAAGAGAAAGAATTACCGCCAGGATCTTGTGGCTGAACTGAAGGAAAGCATTTTTTTCTGTTACTGCATTTATTTTAGTCTAATTTGCGAGAAAGGCATGGCAACTGCTGCATTTTCTTGATAGGTAATTTTAGGACGGTATCGATTCATTTGTGGCAGTATTACGTGTTTTTAGGGGTTAAGCTCCTCATGACGTAGCTTGTGCGTCCCGTTGTCGTATATAACCACAGGTGGCACATACCCGAGAGAGCGGTCCTTAAAATGTCCGCTCGATGGCGGTACTTGTATATGATGAATACAAGATAAAGATGCGAGATAGTGGTACTTGGAGTGTTCACTAGATAGACGGATGGACAAACGTACACACCCGAGAGAGCGGTCCTTAGAATGTCCGCTGGATGGCGGTACTTGTATGTGACAAATACATGATAGAAAAATGTGAGATAGCAGTACTTGGAGTGCTTACTAGATGAACGGATGCACGGATGGACATACCTGAGAGAGCAGTTCTTAGAATTTCCGCTAGTTGGCAGTACTTGTATACTTTAAACACACGATGAAAGTATGTGAGATAGTGGTACTAGGAGTATTCACAAGATAGGCAGATTAACGAGTAGACATACAGATAGACAGACGGACTGAGGGACGCACTGACGGACAGACAGAGAATTGGACGGATGGACGGATGGACAGACAGAAGGACGGCCGCTCGAATTGACGCATGGACCGACGGACAGAAAGACAGATGAACGAACGGATGGATGCATGGACGGACGTATGAAGAGACGGACGCACCAACGGTCACACGAATGGACAGACACGCGGACGGACGAATGAACAGAGGCATGGACGGACGAAAGCAAGAACGAATGGATTGACAAAAGCACGGATGGACTGACGAACGCTTCGCCTCACCAATCATCCAATCCTTGGATATTCTGTGATTTTTCTCATTATGGTTTGTTTTGTTTCGGTGCTAAATGCCTCGACTTGAGAAATATAAAGACAATCTAGTATTCTTTGATTCCTCTGGACACTTGTATGGGGAAAAACTAGACTAATTATCTTCGTTGAATCATACTGCTCTCCTATCCTGACTCCTAACATATATTGCAGTCGCATATTCATGAGGTGGTCAACCAAGCGTAATTAAAAAAAGAGCAAATGGTCACTGATATATAATGTCGCAATGTATGATACCTGGTACATCGAACTCTGAACGCGTGTTGCATAATTGTTAAACGAGCTAAACAATTTGAAGTTCGTTCTTACCTTGCCCAACATATCCACTGAACACCGTGAAATTCACAGTGCGAATAGGCGAAGGTAAGTTACGAAAACGTATCTGTAACCAGCTCGTGGTCATCGCAAAACCAGCGACGTTCTGTCTAGACGTAGTTGAGACGCATGGCGACCACCTGCATCCTCCTCTTTGTATCTTACTTCTGCGGCTCGAAGATTGTAGAAACGGCATTACAGTGAAAAGCAGCGCCATCTCTGAGGTCATGCGTAAATTTAGAAGGATTTGTTTGCTTTGGGTATGACAAGAACAGTGTGACTGCTTCCACTAACGTGCGTTTGAAAGCATGCTGTTCAGCATCAATTTGTGCTGTCCATGAAGGGCTGAAAAAGCCGGCCCTCTTTTCCAAACAAGTACCCATCAGGACTCTCCCTCCCTGGAGTCTTAGATATTACAACTTCAGTCCAATTTTCAAACAGCTACCAAACTCATAGTTGTGACGACAGAAACGTCGGATGTGGACCGGCATCTGCTGCACCTCTGGGATGCCCACAGAGGCTTGACACGGTGGTGGCGCCGGTAGAAACATAACCGAAAACTTTGTCTCCGAATCATCCAACTAGCTGCTGAGGCACATGACTATGCGAACATCCTCACTAGCAACAATTGGCAGTACTTCTATGATCGACTCAACGGCTCACTAATTACACCTCAAACGTGGCGTATACTCTGTGCTATCCTAACTCCCACGCAGACAAACTCGCACACTGCTAACGCAATCCGCACCATTCTCTACAAATCAGGGCTCGACAATACCACACTGCCGCACACCTTAAAGCAACACTATGTATCCACGGGCCCCCGTCCCGCCTATCGTGATTATCCACACGTATACGTTATGCCTCTAGATGAGGACATTACAGGAGCAGAGGTTAGGGCAGCTTTGAGAAGCATTAGGCGTAACACAGCACCCGGGACAGACGGCATTACGTACACACTTCTGCGTAATTTAGATGACCAGTCCATCGAATATTTACCCGCCTTTTACAACGTACAATGGAACAACAGCACGCTGTCACAGGAGTGGCGACACACAGAAATCATACTTATTCCAAAGCCTGGCAAGCCACTATCACTCCAGAATATTCGCCCTATATCCTTAACTTCATATGTAGCTAAACTCTTTGAACACGTTGTTCGCTCTAGACTACAAACATTTCTCGAAGACAATCACTTTTTTCCTGATACACTATTCGACTACCGTCCTGGTATCTCTACACAAGACGTAATATTACAGCTTAAGGAGGACGTGTTGGATAGCCCCACTTTAATACAGGTCCGAGCTATTCTGGCCCTGGATCTGAAGGGTGTTTTTGACAACGTCTCCCACGACTTTATTCTTGACAATCTCGCTTCATCTCAGTGTGGCTCACGTATCTGCAATTACGTCAGGTCCTTTCTTTCTGACCGCACGGCCACTATTGGAATAGGAGACCTCCGGTCGGACGTCATTCGTCTTGCAGGCAGAGGAACACCACAGGGCTGGGTTCCCTCACCCACTTTTTTCAACATGGCTGTGGCTAAACTCCCTTCCCTATTACAACAGGTTCCTAACATCCAGCATACGATCTATGCAGATTACAATACAATTTGGGCAACCAAAGGTTCAGACGGAAACATTCAGGACGCCCTACAGGAAGCTGTGTCTGTGTTACAAGACTATGCTGCGGCCGGCAGCCTCACGTGCTCAGTGGATAAGTCGGAGTTGTTATTGGTATACAAGCGGCGCCGCAAAACCGCTGATTCTCCTGACATTTTGCTGTTTTTTCATGACCGTCCTATTCCTCTGGTACCACGAATTCACATTTTAGGCCTCTACCTGCAGTCTGACGGCAAGGCCTCGCACACTACACACCTTCTGGCTCAGCAGATAACTCAAATTACACACATGATCCGACGCATCACCAATCGCAGGAGAGGCCTCTGTGAGAAGGATGTCCTCCGCTTAGTACAAGCACTCATAGTTAGACGGCTCACCTATCATCTTCCCTTTCACTATCTCACGCTAGCTCAAATAAAAAAGATGGACATCTTTCTACGGACAGCTGGGAAGGCGGCTCTTGGCTTGCCTCCACACGCATCTACACAACGCCTCCTTCAACTAGGAGTCCACAACACCGTAACCGAACTCATCGAGGTCCAGCACAACAGTCAGCTCCAACGGTTCAGACAGACCCGTCAGGGCTGCGCCATCCTGTCTCGTCTTGGCTACCCGATTCCCAAAAAACCCGCACAAGTATCGCGACATAAACTAGCTTCTACTCTCCGTGCACTCATCAAAGTGCCTCCGATTGCACGCGATATGAATCTCTCCCACCACGCTTGTCGTCGACGTGCCTGAATTCAGGCTATGAAACGCGTCTTTGGTGATGGCACCACAGACTTACAAGTACTTTACACTGATGTGGCACGCTTCCCAGAGAAATCAGCCATGTGTTTAGTCTTGAAAGATGACACAGACGTCCTTGTGGCGTCTGCAACACTTCCCACTACAGCCAGTGGTCTGGCAGAGGAGGGAGCTCTGGCTCTGGCAATTGTTCACGATACGACACTGTCACATGACTCCCCTTTCACTATTGTAACAGATTCACAAGCTACGTGCCATGCTTTCGCTCAAGAACTTGTGGCTGCACATACACACAATATCCTCTCTTCTGTCTCACCATCCGCATTACGTCCTGTGCGTATCGTCTCGACTTCTGGACGCGCCTCTCTCCATGGTAAATGAACGTGTTCATGTGGTTGCCCGAGAGCTGACCAGCCGGGCTCCATTGGAAGAGCTGTCCAATCCAGATGACGCATCGACAGAACCACTAAACTACAACGCTACGCTAGAGTACTACCGACAGAGCCGTATAACGTATAATCCACCTCATTCTTCACTTAACATATCAGATGCTGTCGTTTGGAGGCAACTACACACCAATTCATTTCCTTGTCTTATTATGCTAAATCGCCTTCATCCGTCTCTTTACCCCTCCTACTGCCCCTTTTGTTGATCCGTACCGACAGTGTACCACTCCACGTGGGAATGCGCTGCCCCACAGGGCATTCCTCCCAGACCCAACCCCACCCCTTCCTCTTGGGAGTCTGCACTGCACAGCTTACGCCAGCAGGAAGAGCAGCAGCTCGTCCAGCGGGCTCGCAGGGTCGAGCAAGGCAATGGAGCCCTCGATTGAGGGTCTCACCCAAGGAAAACTTAGTGTGCATTTGTTATTATTAAAAATTTATTCTCTTCTCTCTCTTTTCCAAAATATAAGGTCGAGAGGCAGCAAGGGCCCCTTTTAATTATGCTTCATTTTTTTATCCCCTATGATACCTTCTGTCCTTCCATGATCTGAACGAAAGAATATTCAGATAGATTCCATTTATTTTCCCAAACTTTTATCTCCAGGAGTAAGTGCAATTACAACGTAGTTGGTAAAAATGGCTGATTCAAAGTCATGTTAAGTAGCAACTGCCATATAAACAAATATAAATATGTAATACTGTGTTCATTTCGATTGGTGGTACACGTTTAAAAAGGTACCCTTCTTAACTGTTATGCTGCGCTTATGTGATGTTATATTGAGGCTGTTTATTGCAGACTGATCTGGTAGCGAGAATACTCAGCTTTTTGTAGTTTCCTGTGGTTCATTCACTTTTCACACTCGCTATATCCCTTGTACTTTGCAACGTCACGTTGAGGCCAGCCGTCATCTCAGTCACGCTCTCCCTCGACAGTTATGTTGAAGCTGCCCCGGTGTCTCCAGGGGTTCCCGAAGTCACTTCTGAAAAAGCTGTTCTAGCTGGGCAACTGGTGTCAAAGTCTTTGCTGCCGCCCTGGCAGGCGACAGGCACACGAACTTGTGTTCGATGCCTGCTGCGTGAATTAGTGCCTGGAGGGGTGGTGGAAATGTTTGCACGCTGCAGTCTTTGCGACTGTGCACTGAACGATGCCGAGTTGAAACGGCCGCCCGGCTGTCTTCGAGCAATAGCGCTTGACTTTTTTTGTGCTTTTCATTGTATGACTATGTTTATGTCGATATTTTTATCGAAGTATGTTTATGTGAATCTGGTATTCTGCTATTGTTTTTTATGGGAAAAATACACTAATTCAACCAAAGTGGGTTGCTGTGTGAA
Organism: Rhipicephalus microplus; assembly: GCF_043290135.1. NCBI lineage: Eukaryota > Metazoa > Arthropoda > Arachnida > Ixodida > Ixodidae > Rhipicephalus > Rhipicephalus microplus. Next base: position 361,757,391 of record NC_134710.1, on the reverse strand, counting down.
ATGTGCGTTACATTGCACGGTGAGAATCCAAAGAGTCTTGTACTCGACTTTCCTTTGCGATTTTACAGCAAAGCTGTCCGGCGCTTGGTTCATGAAGTACTCTAATGGGCAATACTGAGAGTGGCAAAAGCACCAACAGAACGGCAGGGGTGTCATTTGGCAGGTGCCTTGAATATGTCTCGTGAGTTTTGTTTCTGCAGTTTAACGCATGTGTCAATCATCCGACTTGCTCAGTATTGTTATTTAGTTTTCGTTATTATGTTAGCGCGTGAGCTTTCAGAATTGATGGCGTCCGCATCAGTGACCTCAGAACGGCTCCTGTTGGAGCAAGTGCACCAACTTCGACCTATCCTAATTAACAGACACTTGCTCCTTCTCGCGAAGTCATAGAAACTGCTGCGTGAGCGGAGTTTTGAAACTCCGGTACGTGAAAATAGCGTATTACACCGCGGAACTGCGGGCATTGTGATTGGCGTGGCCATCTTTATTAAGAGATAGTAGTCGTTCTCTAGTATGTAATCACGTTTGTCCATTGTATCGGGGCATAGAAGTCTGATTGATTTGTGGAATTTATTGTCCCTATATCAAATATAAATATGAGAGACGCATGTGATGCAGAAGGTAGCGCTATCGATCCATTCATATGATTTGTTGACTCGAGATGGTTAGACGCATGTCCTGTGTTTCAAAGAGGAGCAGCGACAGTAATAGAGCCCTCAACGCGTGGAGGAGCGCGAGTGTGCACGTTGCCATCGAGCTAATGCCGCCGACGACAATCAGGCAAGTGAAGCGAATTGCCCGAGTAAGGCCTCACCATCAAAACTTTACCCCAGCTCCGCTGCTGTGATTTTTTCCGAAACACCTACGCGTACTATCAATTTTCTAACGGGAGCACGTAAAAAAGCTCGTTTCGCAGAAATTCAGACGTCGACATCGGCGTCATTTGTTGTTAGCAGAAGATCATCTGCGTCATCAAATCTATAGAAAGATGAAAATGCAATAAATAAAAAAAAACATCTAGGTCTGAGTGAGAAATGAACCATAGTGGTTTTTGTGGCAAGTTGGTGTTTTGCAACACAGGCAGGCCTGTGTTTCGAAATACATGAAAAATTTCTCTTATAATAATAACGTAAGCTACTGCCAATAAGACGCGTGGCCATGCGGCAGAACACCTGCTTGCTACAGAAAATGAAAATGCACAGGGAATAATGTTCACACTTTACAAACACAGGCGTCCTGTATACAGGCTTCAAAATATAACGTACATATAATGTCCCAATAATATTGCATGGTGCAAGCGTACATTGCCGTCGGACACCCGAAAATGTGATTATAATAACGTTTCATGGTTAAAAGTCAGCCATCCATTATAAAACACACCTTACTGCACTTATTTCCTCAAGACCACGTAGTGGATTCATAGCAACTTCGAGAACATTTCACGGGCACAATTGCTCGGCATTCAGATAATTCTACAAAATAAAGAGAATGAAGCCCTATGCGAAAGCTTCACTGCTGCAATCCACTTTAATCTTTATTCAAGGCATTGTAGTAATCTACAATTTAAGCATTTTGAGTAACTTCATACAATGAAAACTATGCACTAAGAGGTCAAATAAAGCTAACGTGCTTAATTTTTTTAGCCACAGCTTGAGAATATCTCAAATTTTTCAATGTGAAGCAGCTCATGGTACAGCTCAATCCTGTGCACTGCGTGACCACTCCTACTACGCAGGCGCGCTCCTCCCTTCTCTCCTACGTTACCCCCTCTCTCCCTTCGCAAAGTGACTACAACCATCGTCTGCCAGCAATTTTTTTATTGAAAAAACCGCGTGCAAGTGCTGCACAACCGTTCACTGGCCACCCTATACATATAGGCACTGGTTCTTCACCTCCAAGGTAGTGCCGTTGGGAGATTTCTTCTGTGCGGTGTTCTGGATGTAAAATTCGCAGCGAACTCGTTAAATAAAAGCGTACTGTGGATCTGTGTGAAATCGTAGTGTTCTATCTCTCATTGGCAATTAGCCTTGATCCACATGCTTGAGTAGGAAATACCAGTCCATCCCTCTGTGCTTTGCGCCTCCCCATGTTGCTCTCCTGCGCAACGTCGCGATGAGCGCCAGCGGCAACGCCGCCACCAAGGTAAGCGTTAGCGCCCGCTGCTTGGCATCTACGCATGGTTCTCTTTGGCGGGAGATTACGTAATTTTCAGAAGCATGCTCCTTTTGCTGGCGCCTTGTCCTAAGTCGGCGGCGTGTACACCTGCAGTGTTGCCTGTTGTTACGATGGCGCGACGCCAGCAAGGTCCCGAAGGCGCCACTGCTCCGAACTCCGCCGCCAAGGTCACCAGCCGTTTGGTAGCGTGTGTTTACTCAGCTCGCGACCGCTTCTCTGCAGAGCTGATAGACGAGCGGACGAGACGACAGTGAGTTAAGGCAAGGTTTATGTACAGCATATAATAGAGGCGTTACACTGGAGCCAACAGTTATGGGACTCGTCGAGCCGAGATGCCTTCTCTCGCACACGTACGTCGGCTTCTCTCTGACGCATACGTCAACTGCGGGCGATGCGCCACTTGGCTTTTTTATGGGCACTGAGAGGACCTCTTTCGTCACCAACGTCGAACCAGAAGCGCCACTGGCCGTGATGTCAGAGTCCTCCAATGGGGACCCGCTACTAGGCTGCGTCTTGATCATCAAATCCAGAGCCTCTGTGCGTGGTTGCACCCAAGGACGAGTGACGTTGCCACGCATTGCTTAAGACTCGCCAGACTGGAAGGCGCTGATTGCTTCATCGGGCTAGTGGACTCAGGGGGCTCGCTGTGCGTTGCGTAAGACAGACCGGTGCCGTCGCGCGTTGGCATCGTTGAGTTGATCGTGTCAGGTGGGCTCGATCGCTGGCCTTGACACCGATTGCCTTTGCAGAGGCATTGACATTGGGTGTGGACTCCCAGGCGTAACAGCACTCGCGCCGCCAGACACTGCGCCAGACAATGCGCCGGAACGACGAGCTGCTTCCACGTGGCTTGGATGTCGGGCGCACTCGTTCACCAGGTCCCTCCAGGTTTGTTTCCAGGGCCATGGGGAGAATGTAGCTTCAAACTCCGTTCCCTGAACACATCTGATTCTTGAGGACAGATCTCAGTTTCAATGGCTTATCACCACAACTTGCCGGCCAGCTTCGCTCGCCTCTTCTGACAATTTTTGGTCTCAGCACTTATCGATGGTTCTGCAACTTGCCCGGAACTGTTCGACAACAGATAACACACGACACAAGCAAGTGCCCTCGGGTACCCGACAGAACACCAGACAAAGTATAGTACAGCATACAACTACCTACGTGTCTATCAGAATTTCCTTCCCTCTACATCAAGAAGGACATGTGGGACACAAGACTCTTAAAATGAGAACTCAAATTTTTACACGTACAACAATGCAACATAAAGTTGGCCCCTTGAGATAACTTTGGACGAGAGCCCTCAGCTAAGGCCGTGATGAGGACAAAGTTTTGCCCCGACTCACCAGCGAATGACGCAAAGGTGCAGAAGGTACTATTTCAAACGCATGGCTCAATGCGTCTGCATTAGCGTTTAGCTTTCCTTTCTTGTAGCGAACATCACAGTAGATTTCATTGATTGATTGATTGATTGATTGATTGATTGATTGATTGATTGATTGATTGATTGATTGATTGATTGATTGATTGATTGATATAAGGGGTATAACGTCCCAAGATTGTCAAAGTTGTGCTGTTGGAGTATCATGCTCTACCTCAGTAACCGGCCACTTTTAGGCGACGATACCTATGCGGTACAAAAAGCCCCTCATACTCGCGACCTTGCACATTTGTGTAGCTCCGATACAGGAGCCCCGCCTTCTCAAAAGAAACTTTCCTTTTCTTTTTTTCCAAGTTTACGCTTTTCATAAGCGCTTCAATCAAGAGGCCCTCAAACTGCTCTCGAATGAGTGTTTCTCGATGAACCCTCGACAGCTCACTCCAACTTTCCGCTACAAGTGAGAGCATTGCACCTCTCTCGCTCTGGCTCAATGGTGCCATGTTGTCTCCGCCGACAGATACCACGCCAGTCACTGCGGCGACGAGCCGCTCAAGTGCCTGGCCAAATGACTCACGCGGAGAATTTTCTGTCTGAGGTTCCGTCGACTCGCCGCCAAGGTCACGGAGATCAGCAGTTTTGCAGGTGGTGTTTCACCACATTGAACAAGATCAAGTTCCCGCGAAAGCTTCCGCGCTTGCGAACGCGTGAGGGCCATGTACGCTAAGTTGGAGAAGAACGATTTACCCTGCTGTTTGAGAAGCTGGTCACATTTATTAGAAAAAAGATATGAAAAACGATCGGGAAGCGCAGCGGACGCAGCCGCTTCGGTGCGAAGCTTACCTAACGAGCCTTCGATGACAACCGAAGTGACTGGTAAGCAAGCACTCTGCTCCTCGGCGACTTGTCTGATCCACGCGCATTCTCCTGCAAAGTCATCCGGAGTCACCAACGAAGGATGAACAACGTTCATGGTTGCCGCAGAGTCTCTAAGTGCTTGACACGTTTTACTATTCACACTAATTTTTTAGAGATAAAGCTCTAACAACCGCATGTTCTCTTCCAATTCTCGGATGGTTGCGAAACCAAACTTTTGCTTATAGTTTATCACAATGTGCCTTTTTTTTTTGCAGCTGTAGCAGATTAGCGGCTCCCGTGATTCAAACGCTTGTGCGGTATCAGTGCATTGTTTAGGAACACCACTCGATTTCTGCGCTTCCGTTTGCCCTTCCCCTACAGTGTCCTTCGTAAGAGACGGGTCCTTCCTGAAATTACGGTGCGGAGTGGGTTTCCGTTGATCACTTTTCTTTGAAAAGCCCTCTTTTCTTTCATTCTTTTCGATGCGCACTGCCCTACTATGCAACTTTCGGCGAGTGTATTTCTCCTCAGCCAACTGTGCTGCCTTGTTTAGCTGTACTTCGCCAAGCTTGTCGTGGAGCCAAAGCTTGACATCCTCCTCGATGCAGTGGTAGAATTTCTCCAATGCAATGCATTCTACCACTTTATCGCGATCGTCATAAACATCATCGCTTTTGAGCCATTTAATTAAATCGGCTTCAAGACGAAACGCGAAGTTAACATGTGACTCATTACCCTTTTTTGCGTAGCTGAAACTTCGCCAGAAAGCCTCGGGTAACAACTTATAACGTCTCAAGAGCACTTCGTTAAGCTCGTCATAGCTCTAGAAAGCTTCCCTCTACAAGCACGTTATCACGTCGGACACTTCGCCGGGAAGAACAGCTAACAAGTTCTGCGCCCAAAGAGACCGCTCCAAAGCATTTCGCACACAGACGTGCTTAAACTTGAAAAGATACTTTGCCATGTCATCACCTACTAGGAACGGTGGCACTTGGTTCCGAATTTTATAACCGCTGACTTCAACTCTCGGAGAAACTACGCTAGGCGCCTGCGAACACTGTAGGATTGCCAATTCTATTCGTTTCAACTCTAGGCGCTCTTGTCTCTAGGCCTCCTCACGCTCGCGACATTCGCGCCTTTCAGCTTCTTCACATTCGCGAACTTCTCGCCTTTCAGCCTCCACGTGGCGTGCTTTGATATTCGTCCAGGCCTCATCAACTTCTTCAGCCGACACTCTTTTATCTTTCATGATCTCAGGGATCGCTTGCTATTGTTTCGCACGGCCCAAACTAAGGCCAAGTTCCTCACAAATTTCAATGAGTTCCTTCACTTTAAGGTTCTCCATTGTTCACACTAGCCTCTTGCTGTTTGCCCCTGTTAGGAATCTACTTGCCGTATCCACTATAAGTCTACTAGCAAGACGCGCAATAAATTTTTAACACTGCCGTGTTTACACCCTCCGCATTAACTTTGGCTTCAAAGCGCTCCAACGTGGCTTCAAACGATCAACACTCACTATAATGCTTCACAGAGTCCTTCTCTAAACTACTATAACCTGTGCTAGAGTAGTCTGGTGAACTGAGGTGATACATCAAGCCCTATCCGCATCAATATCACTGACGCCGGCCGATCCCGCAGCTGCCATCCGCTATTACGAAGCGCACCACCGACGAAGCGACGAAGAGCGCCACGAAACTCGCCGCTAACAAGGACGCCGGCCACGCCGACAGCGAAAAGGCTTGAAGCAACGAGATGTCTTCTCTCGCACGCATACGTCAACTGCTGGCGACGCGCCACTTGGCTTTTTTATAGGCACCGGGAGGACCTTTTTCGTCACCAACGTCCAACCAGAAGCGCCGCTTGCCGTGATGTCAGAATCCTCCAATGGAGACCCGCCACTGGGCTGCATCATGATCATCAAATCCGGAGCCGCTGCGCGTGATTGCACCCAAGAACGAGTGACGTCGCCACGCATTGCGTAAGACTCGCCAGACTGCTTGTGGGCTAAGGGGGCTCGCTGTGCGTTGTGTAAGACAGACCGGTGCCGCCGCGTGATGACGTCGTTGAGTTGATCGTGTCGGGCGGGCTCGAGCGCTCGCCTTGACACAGATTGCCTTCGCAAAGGCATTGACATTGGGCGTGGACTCCCAGGCGTAACACTGTTGACTTCTGCACTCGCGCTCAAGGTCGCCTTTTGGTAATTTGAACATTGCTCACTATATGATGCGCCAGCTGAAAAGACGTCGCTTTTTGGTAGCCCGTGTGCTCACCTCTTCAGATGAATGGGAAAGAAACGGAAAAAAAAGTTGGTTCGAAATCTGCATGTTACACCACAAATGTCGTCGAAAGACGATAGTCTTGCGTCTGGAGATAGTGAACAAAACGTTTGCTTGATGTTCTGCGCAAGAAAATTGGTGAATGGTATTCTGGAGGCGCTGCGTTAGAGTGCCTCGAGCGTGTAGTGGAGGCGAACTAGCGCATCCAGATACGCTAGACACTAGCGCCATCTGGCAGTTATCTTCGAAAACGAAGCCGTGCAGCCCGCGGAGGAAGATGCGCGCCAGTCTCCGAGGTGATTAGTGTAGAACGCAAAGCGACGGCCAGGTGCCACCACTGCGACGTCGTCGTAAAGTGTTGGAAACACCTTTTTGAGCATCGCGTTGCACTGTCAGCGCAGTGCGATAAACGCTACATTCTTTAGAGTTACTTGTGTGTGCTTCTTCTAGTGTAAAAACAGACAAACAAAACATCGAAGCGTTGTTGTGGTGCCTCAGATATGCGCAATAATTAGTTTTTAATTTACAATCGTGCAGCTATGGACGCTAAACCTTGAGCAATATAGGGTGGGCGCTGCAGATGCGGTTGGCCGTTTGGTGCCGTTTCAGGTATCGTTAGGGCAGACAAACAGACAAATGTACAAACAGACAGACCAAAACTTTTCCTTCGAAGGTCCCTAAGATAGACTATCGTCTTTATAAGTGTGTCGTGCTAATTGTTTTTCTGTGATGAAGTCACCGCAACACCGCCACATGGTCGATGGGTAGTGGTAGGGACAAATTGTTGTGAAAGAGAAAGGAAAAGAAGAGGGTGTCACTGATGTTTGGTGTCAGGGGTGTAGTGCCTCATGACGGGAACTATATGAAGCAGTTTTTGATTCAGTTGGGTGCAGATGCCATAGCGCGGCGTCTTGCATTCATCGTGTTCACAATGCTGCTGGTCACGCTGGCTCCGTCATCTATACGGTATTTTGAGGTAGCTTGTCAACGTTCGTAGGGTTACGGGGGCAACGAATGTAGAAGCGTCCAGGCAACGCTGATGCGCATAATCACCATGATACGCTACTGCTTATACGCTATTTTAAGAGCGTTGTGGTGTGGCCTTGGCATTCCATGCAGCCACGAAGACGGCACCCGAATGAAGAAATTCGATAGACGTATGATATTGGAGGCGCAATCACGTCTATTGCATCTCCGGGGGAAAGCACTCCAATGGACGTGTGATGCAATCAGCGCTATACCCATCCTGTATACCGTCGTATCATCACCACTCCCTGAACTAAGGTGTATCGGTGGCTCCTGTTTTGAAGCGGGCGTTTGCATTGGCATTGAAAGAAATAAAGGAGGCGTCACTCTGACTTAGCAAGATTTCGAACACCTTCGTCAAGAACTAGTTTTCTTAAAACACGTAGTGGGTAACGTAACACCTAAATTCCAAGGTCTTGAAAACCGTTCACGAAAGAACAATATTACTCACGGTATACCAGGATATGATGACGATAATTATGATCCGCTGCACTCAAAGTATTTTATTGTATTCATTCGCTCCCCCTTCTCCGAAAAAAACTTTCTGGCTGTGGGTCCGCGTGACGCCATAGGGGCCCACTAATCTTTTCTTGCTCTACTCTTACAGGCGAACCTTTACAGGAGCGTTCTAAGGTTTCATATCGTAAAACAGGCTGTGTATCACGCTTATTCAGCTTGGTAAGAAGGTCTAGACAAATATTCAGAGGTTGGAGCAAGAAGTTCGCAAAAACAAAACAAGTAGAAAAAGAAGAAAAAATATCGTGCCAACCTTATTGAGCTCAACTGCCGTTTTGTTTACAGCGCGGGAAGTCTTGTCTGTTCAGAAAAAAAATTGCACGAGTCGCGATCATGCCAGGTAAGCGGTCGTCGCGGTAGTACCTGATAAAGGTGAAGAGGGTGTCAGCGATACATAAACTGCTGTGCAGCGTCTTGTCGAAGCAGACAACACGTGATCCTTGAGCAGGACGTCTCGTGTAAGCTGGCTGGGTGTGCATATATAAGAGCGAACATTCGCTTGACTCTCGTTTAAGAACAGCCATCATGCAGCTCAAGGTTCTGATACTGTTGGCAGGCATCGTCGCACTTTCATGTGGTAAGAAGCAATATTTTTGGGGGTTTCTAAGTATTTCACATACTTCTTTCAGATAGAATCAACTTGCAAACTTTATTTTGGCACTGTCTTTCAGTCCGTATTAATTTTTGAGACTCAAGTTTCTGAGTCATGCTCGTAATCACTGTGAGTGATTTACAGCGAGGTAATGAAGAAACACAAAAATAATTAAACCTTTTGTTGTAATATTGCGAATGTTTTAAAACCTCAGTCTAATATGCGTATCTATTCAAATGAGATCGGCAAGACACAACGGGAAAATTTCATCGTTTAATGTGTTATAATTACGCAACGCATGAGAAAATCTTGGTGCTTCTTTGCTTCCTCTTGAGATAGCGTTGGCGCACTTAGCGAATTGAAAAAGCCAACCATACCCGATATTGCAAAGGCTGCTTTGCCTCTCGGTAGGCACACAACATATTGGGTGGCTTCCTGTACCCAGTTGTGTAGAGTATGCAACACAAAATCTACGTTTTCTAGTGGAGGGATTCTAACTTACGTCTCACAGCGTTATATACAGATCATTCTGGTCACATCATACGTTTATGAGCAGCAGTACAATTAAAAGTTCTTGAATCTAGCTGAGACAATTTCCTTACAAACTAAAATTCTGGATTTCTACGTGTCGAAATATTGAAATAGGTATCAAGCTCACCTCTGGAAGCCGTGAAATTAGTTTTGACCACTTGGGGTTTCTAAAACGCGCAACTAAATTTCATTGCGTGCGAGTAATTGTGGAAATTCGCCCACATGCAATAGTAATTTGACTATATGGTGGTAGGCTTTTAAAATGATAATTGGCGAATTATGACGAAGTATCCACTACAGAAAAACACCATCGGTGCCATCGTCACACCTCTTGTCTCGCGGTGTCTGTGATGTAGCGGTGCACGGCTGCTGACACTTAACACTCGGGTTCGACCCCGACCGTGAAGATCGCAATTTGACAGAGGCGAAATGTTTGTGGATGTTGTGTTGTGCAAAGTCACCCATTGTTGAAAAACCTCGCGAAGTTAAATTTATCTAGAGGTTTTAGTTATGGCGTCATCCGTAACCTCAATATTTTTGGGACGTTGTGCCCCATAAACTATTATTTTATGTTGGCATACCTGCCGCAGCAGTCCATAGTGGTTATAGTGCCAGACTGCTGACTCGCTAGTCCCAGGGTAGAACCCCATCAATGGCGGTTCTATTTTCGATAAAGAGGAAAATGTTTGAGGCCCATGTACGTCGGTGCCCGTTAATAAATTCTAGCTGGTGGAAGTTTCTGAAGTCCTCCGATACGGCTTTTTTTATAAATATATCGACTGTTCGGGACGTCAATCCTTAAAAATTAATTTAAATTTTTTGATTGGTACCACGCCATGTCTCTTTGGCCTGCTTTATGCTCAAATGCAATCGCAAGTAGGTGCCACCTTGCGATCCGCTCCCTTTTCCACAGCGCAAAGGACGCCCGAAAGCTGCAGGCCGAACGAGACGTGGAAGGAGTGTGTGAGCAGCAGCTGCAGAGAAGGCACTTGCGAGAAGCCCGTCGTGGGACCCGCTTGCACGGCTGACTGCATCCAAGGCTGTTTCTGTGCAGAAGGATTTTACAGGAACCAGGAGCATCTGTGTGTCCCTCTCAATGAGTGCCCTGGTCACCACTGAGTAGACGCTCGATTCGGCTCACTCTTCTTGTGGGCCAGTCCCAGGTGAGCCCAGCAAACACTTAACGTTTGATAAACAAAATTCAGGTACTCTGTGAACTTCACATTTGATTCCTCAAATCTTAAAGGGGGCACTAAAACGGCTACACAAGACAAATAGATCGCACCATGAATAATAACAATGATTTGTAAGCTTTAAGTTTCCAAAACCAGGATAGAATTATGAGAGACGCCGTGAGGGTTCTGAAAATTATGACTAATGGTAGTTCTTTAACGCGCACCTCAATCGAAGTGCAAGGGGCTCAAAGATTTTTGTCTATCGAAAACACAGCCACCGCAGCCGAGATTCTATTCCGCCATCTGCGGGTCGAGTGCTATAACAACTAAAACTTCGTGGCGGGGATGAATTTAAATCAGAAAATAAAAATCAGCAAACAAGAACCAGTTGACATGAATGGGTAAATAAAATTTACACATTGTAGAGTAGCGGTCAGTGTGTCAGCTGATGAAAAGGTTGCATTATTCTAAAGTTTAGGAGTTGCCGAAGTACCACAGACAATTAACAACTGTGTCACCATTATTATTACATGTGATGATAAAGCCCCACATAGCAAAGAGAGATAAACCAACATCTTGATATAGATTTTTATGAGAGTAAACGAGGAGCAATTTGAAAAGCCCTGGACCACTAATTCAAGTAATCAACGAATAAACATACTATCGAATTCCACCCCCTCACTATTCGACTGCTGGGAAAATTTTCAATGCCTTAAAGTATGAGCAGACTTAGAGCAATTGTTCAAAGGCTTCGCGCACTTTTTATCTCTTTCACAACAACGAACGCACCAAAAACTTCAAAGTGGGGAATCACGAAGTGGTAAAAAGCTATAGGCCCAACGGCGGTGTGACATTCAGAACAAAGCGTTCCTTGCTTGCCTTTTCTGAAAGCGTCCTCTCGCTTTCGGCTTGATCATGAGCTCTCGTGTGAACCTATAGTGTGTAATTTTAGCACTATAGAGCGCCGCACGGTTACTTGGTGGCACCTATTGCGGCCGCGGTAACTGCACATGGCGGGAATGCTCAAAGCAGTCAATGACCATGTTCCTCCTTCAGCCACGGAGTCAGGAAAGTCTATCGTAGAGTGAGTGAGTGATCTTTAATTGCCTTGAAACATAATTGTATATAACCTAGAGCATGCGGGGCCGAATATTTTTCTGATAAAAACATAGCGGCCTCGACTACAGATCTGAAGCATTTTCTCAACATGATAAAAAAGTTTTGCAGGACCCCTGCAGATCAACACATTAAAAAAATGATCTCTGCAATGCAACAGCAGAAGTCAGAAAAAAATCTCGCACTTTCTTCGGGTTTGAGAACGGAGGAAGTTCTAGACGCGTCCATTGCAAGTAATTGTTTAAAAAGACACCAACTAAAAACACTACCACTAAGCTTGTATACCTATTCTATACACTCTATCTTTTCTATTCCTGGTTTAGTAGCCTGGCAACATCACCTCGCTTTTTGAACAATGACAATGTGCTCGAGTGTCTAAGTGAGTTAATGTATTTTAGTGTCATTCTTTCCTTGTTTGGGCCACTTGCAGAACATTCAACGTTCGCGTAGCATACTCGCTCAGTATTTGGAGTGTTTCATTCAGTTCATGACTCGGTTACGCGCATGTACAAAAGTTTACCACCATTTTATTTGCGCTGCCAATAGAATGTGTAATGTCGCATGCCATTGTTGAGTATGTAACCAGTTGGTGGTTCCGCTCCAAGGTCTTCTAATTGAACATTTATTCTATAGCAATAATAAATCTGATGCACAAGAAATTAACAGAGAACACGGAGACACTGGCGAATAGTTCCTTTGCGTAATACCACATTTTAAAACCCTCATACTAGCATTCTATCAACAATGTTGTAAATAAACTGACACGATCTGGCCGTTTTGATTTACAGTCTTTGTTTTCTTCGCAGGTACTAATGATCATCGATAGCACCAGGCAATGGATGTTCGAAAATGAACCTAGCCAATAAACTTTGAGAAGTAATGCCATACCTGATAATCTAGAACTGCTGATCGGCTGTTGTTTGAAGAACGTGTTTATTCAAAAGAAATAAAATATTTCAGAGTGCTGGAGTCCACTTGCGTGTTACCATTGAGAGGTGTCCAATGAATGAATTGTAATGCTTCAAACACGAGGAAGCCCTTGTACCAGACCGGCCGCTAGAATTACTTTTGAAGGTGTGAATAAGGGCATTATTAGAAGACTTTGGATATTTAAAAAGCCTCTTTTCATTACCTATTTTCAGTGAAACGCCCCCCCCCCATCCCCCCCGCCACAATTTCGGAGAAGGGGAAAGGCGGGAACTGAGAAACCCTTTTATATACGGGCCTGTTATGTACAAAGATGATTCCGCCAGTCGACTAACATGCTCAGATAGTTTTTTGACATGAACGCTTTGTCTATGAACGCCGAAGTGTTTCATTTAACAGTGAAGGTGTTCAGCAAATCACTCCTCATCCGACGAACAAAAAACTATCATAATCATAAATGAGTATGTGTCACAGAAATTAATCCCAATACTGACCATTGATCCGCTAAAAATTAAGAAGGCAGCAGTTAAACCAACAACTATTGGCAACGAAGCAGCGGCGGTGAGCAAAAGACCCCGTGTACGTATATAGCAAGGGAATACTAAGTAATGGGGAAAGCAACCACGGCTGTGAGAAGATCTCGAAACGATTCAAGGCCTACGACAACGACAATGTGCCCGTAGATCTCCTAGAGGTTTGTACACGCCGCGTTTTAATGCGAGTTCACGTGTCTGGAAGTTTGGCATTCGTGTGGCGTTGTGGCTGTCTGGAATTTACCTAGATGTAATCATAACCTAGTAAACGTAACCTAAACGTAACCTAGTAACATCCTATAGCTAAGGCCAACCTAGCAGCAACCAGATTAGTCTTCAGAATAGTCCACTTTCACTTTTTGAAGCCTTGCGTGATCTAGTGCAGTCTTCGCCGACATTTATATTTTTTTAAGCCAGACCAATGTTCTAGCCAGACGGGCAGAAGAGGAGAATCGGATAAACGTGCAAGCGAGTTGGGCGACAGCGGCAGTTTCAGGGATACAGTGCTTGTGACGACGGTGGGGCTTTTTATCGGATGAGCTAGCACATAATGCACGTGAAAGCACTAACAAGTGAGCAGTGGACAATGAGCAAAAATCCTCTACAGTATGGATCGGACTGATGGGTGAAGTGGCTGTAAAGTGAAAAAGTACGAAGCAAACAAAAGCGGTAAGTGGGGGCGGTGTCATAATAGTATCTGTCGTTTTGCGCCTCAGAAAACTGGGTGAGTTGATGGCGCAGTATTGTAGCGTGTGTGTTGAGCACTTTTCGAGATTAGAGTTGAACTGTGTGGTAGGAATTACTGCCTTGAGACATATCTATGTCGCTCAAAAAAATGTACAACAGACAAGTCAAACAAAAAAAAAACAGCACTACACCTTAACTCAGTGTTTACCTACCGTAAAACAGACAAGCCTCATCATTGGCAGGGGCTTAAGGGTCACTAAAAAGTAGCAATGACTTGGTTTAGATTATTAACTGCAATTTGAAAACTGTAATGCTGTAAGTTTCCCTGATATAAGTTCTTTACTAAAGGTCAGTCTTTCATTTTTAATTTTCGCGCCAACATCTCCACGTGGTGTAAAAAATTACAAAATGTATTTTTCCTATTTTCAAATTATTGGCTTAGTGAAAATTCTTAAAACGTCGTAAGCTAGGTCTTGGGCACACAAAAAAGACAGTAAACGTAATTTTCATCGAGTAAAAGCCATGTAAAATTCAGTAGACGCCTTCAAAACTTACTACATTTCGGTGCATCCGGTTTGGTGTGAGAATCTCACAGTGACGTCTCGTCCCGCATTCTATTTTTACGCCTTTTCTCGCTTACCGAACGCCAAGTCATGGTAAAGGCAGTGGTTTCGGGATTGGGAAATGGTGTTTTACTAATGCACGAAAAATGGTATTGATCTTCAGTGTCTCTTCAAAGTCAATAACCTATATTCAGTCTGATAACGCTTGCCTCTAACTCCTCCACGGGTTTCGAAGCTGTAGGAAATAAGTAGAGTGTCTTCTAAAACTATCTCCGTGCGTTTGCTAGTCAGCTGCGCCCACTGACGGTTACAGTACCGGAACCGTCACGTGGAGTTTGCCCACTGCACGAGCGTAGCACTAGCGAACGAATGCCCGCGTTTCTGCCAGGGTGCCACAGTCAGCTTTGCACTTAAGTTCTTACGCTGGAGTTTGGACATTGTTGTGTTACCTGTGAGAGGCTGTGGTTCGACTCTACTTTGTCTGTGCTAAGGAAATACCTAGCCATGCCAAGAAGGCCACGCTAGGCCCTCAAAATGAATCAGCTGCGATGCTTCTTGTACTTTACACAGCTATAGTGTACACTTTTCCCTTTTTTCCCACTTTTCCAACTTCACTATCACTATATCTAACAATCTAATGCGTAGTTTTGTTATCAGCTACAAAACTTCCGGAGGGTAGCCAACGACGGCTCGACCAAAAACACCTATCACCCACTCATCTTACACAAAACGCTTCAACTAATTCCCTGCACACCTGCTACCCATTCTAGCTGATCACGCTGGTGCTGTCAATTTGAGTGGCGCACATGTCCCTTCAGCAATTTTCAGCCAGACGGTTTCTAGCCACTAAAGCTCACATTGCAGCCCACTGTTTTTTGTCAAATTGTCGTTTGTACAACGACGCCTTTGACCAATGTAGTACTCGCCACACTACAAGAGAATAAAAATTTGGCAGTCAACAGGAAAATATGGGTATGCTTTCAATCACAGTCTCCAACTCCCTCCGTCGTGCCACTCACAATGTGGGACTCTGTCTAAGTTTTGCAGCGCACTGAAAATAACAAAAAGTGTGTGACTGTAACGAAATTTTCGCTAACCAATTAAATAGTATTTATTGCGATTTGGTTTTTAAATAGAGTATTTTATACTTGAAATACTGGACAATTTAAGATTATTTTCTTATCATCAGCACAGATGATAGAACTTCAAAATAATGGTACACGCTGTAAATGCGATGAGGCAATACTGTTTCTTCAATCAATGAAGTAGCAAGATTTACATGGCCTAAACTTTTATGGGGCTATCCGCAGTAATAGAGTGGACTGCTCGAACAGGAACGCTATTTCTCAGACTCTGGGTAAGAAAGTTTTGGTTGGGTAAAGTCGCTTGTAAAAACGTCTCTGATCGAAATTAAGTATCCACCACAAAATTTAAGTAGCACCACCAACACGAACGTCGTATTCAAGAAAAAACACTGGGGTTCTCTTAAAATCTGGTATCCAGTGCCATTCTTTCAGCGACGGTCAATCGGTTAATTATGATTTGACGGGTTGAAGTCTCTCTCTCACACACGCATAAACACACACACACACAAACGCACACAAGTCTAAGGTTATAGGAATGCTCACTTGTCATTGCCAGTAACGGTGACGTCACGCAATACCAAGCTTGGAAGATGTAAAGCAAGTGACACAGCCACGAGGCCGCTGTAAGCCTAGCTAGCACCTAAGTCATACCTTTCGTGGCATATACGTATTAATCTTCATTTTACCGTGCGTCATTTAGGTTTTTCATACATGATGGTATCGCAATACCAATTTCTGTCATTATTATTTAGGTAGTAGTGCGCGCCCCGAGACACTGTTATAAACAAATGTCGTACATGACGTTCATGTTCAGATTGGTACATTAAATTCATGCACTCATTTTAATTGTATATTTGTGTCACGCCATAATGATATTGATATTTATCAAGTTAAATGCCGCAAGAGCACCAAGTTTCACAGCGTGAGGATTATACTATTTTATTATATAACTGACACAGACATGCACAGCATTGATCGTTTTTGCATGAGACAGCATAATATGCTTTATGTTACTTTTCTGCGTTTTAAAGAGAAAAGAATCTGCTGAGAGTTTTTGTGTTATCGAAACTTATATTACAAATTTCAAAGAAATTGCCAGAGCAGAAGTGGCTGCCTTTCAAGAAAATTTGAAATAGAAACTGCTGATTTTGGGGGCTTTTGGGACGCTAAACTCAACATATCAATCAATCAATCGAAATAGAAATCAAGGTGCCGGATGTCAGCGGCACACATGCAGCCGTAACATGATGCAATTCCGCACTTAGCGGTGCAGTGGAGCGTTGAAAGGAGTCTTTCATTTTGATAACGCGGTCTAACCATCACTAGCATACACACTAATAGAAGTGTCATTGTAAGGAATATTGCTCCTGAAGATTCAAGTATTTCAATGGCATACACACTAAGCATAAATAACCCGAAATAACCTCGAAAACTGGTAAACCACTTCTCTTCTAGCGCACTAGCTTTTTTGTTTTTTCGTTTTATTGCGATAGCAATTATATGGACACTCTCGGCTGGATTTGGCTGCCAGCGTCACTCACCGTATATGTATACGTATATATATTTATAAAAACACAAGAAAGAAAAAAATCCATAAAAAGACTCAAGCGCGAGGAATCGTTTTTGGAACCTCTGCGTCGTGAGTGCTAGGCGTTGACCACTAAGCTTCTGAAGAGCACGTCCTTCAAAGTGCAAACGGGAAGCTATTTATATCTACCACTTAACGCTGGAGAAGGGCATCTTAGAACTATCGTGTTTTCAGCATTAACAGCAAGATAGTGCAATGAGTATGCAGTGGCGTGCGCTCTTATCTCCTACACGTACTTTTCCTCGCGGAAAGGAGTGGGTGGTCTTAAAGCACCTGAATTCCCATTCACGCGCCCTTATCTCGTGATTGGGAGCATCTTATGTTTCTGCTGTCTTTGAGCTCTTACCGGAATTATTATGTTGCGGTTACCGGGCGCACAAACGTCACTAAAATTGTTGCACAGTCTGCGTTTGCGAAAAGAGCGCGTTTTTCCGACAAAGCGAAGTAACAACTGAGACGCTTATTCACGTTCATTTGTACCTGTGAGTGCGTTTCGTGCGTTCTTTGTGCTTGAGAAACGCGGGGAACGTTTCGATCTGCGTGCCATTCTGGGCCTGATCTTCCAATTTGTTGCTATCGTGTTCATTGCTCACCTTTGCAGCAAGCTGTGACTTTTTACCACCAACAAGTTGAAGTGAAAGTTTACTCTCGTGCTAAATGAGTTTTTGAACGTAGGAAAAGTAGTAAGTTTTTACTGCACTGAGGTTTCGAGTGAGTATAGAGAGAGCACTTCTTACTGGCTTCACAAGGTTTTTGAGGTGATTTTTGATAGTTATTTCAGGAGGTAAGAAAAGAGGACGGGTGCATTTGCAAAGAAAGTCGACCAATTTATTAAATATCAAGTGACGACATAATTAATGAATGACCCAGAGATTAACATGCAAACAAACAGGCACTCACAAATGTGAAGAATAACACACCTCCTGAACAGACTGAATGCACACGTTACCCAACTGTACTTCGAAAATCCGGGAAATATAGGCACAACCTTTTCACCTGTCATGCAGCGCTGGTAGAGCTGTTTTTTTTTTTTTTGCATCGAGGAACAATAACGGCTAAAATTGCAAGCGTAAGCTTATGGTATGGTGAGCTGATTTATTTATTTATTTATTTATTTATTTACTTATTTATTTATTTATTTATTGGTTGATTGATTGATTGATTGATATGTGGGGTTTAATGTCCCAAAACCACCATATGATTATGAGAGACGCCATAGTGGAGGGCTCCGGAAGTTTCGACCACCTAGGGTTCTTTAACGTGCACCAAAATCTGAGCACACGGGCCTACAACATTTCCGCCTCTATCGGAAGTGCAGCCGCCACAACCGGGATTTGATCTCGCGACCTGCAGGTTAGCAGCCGAGTAGCTTATCCACTAAACCACCGCAGTGGGGCTATGGAGGACTGCAAGTCATTACGAGTCACACCGACCTTTTATTATAAACCCACCCGTTCTCAGCATTTTTGATTATCCAATAATCAACTGGCACAACAGCCTACTGGCCTCACCAGCGTTAGCAGTGCTGATGCACAAGTCCACAAAATATACCTATGCACACATAAACCATGGCAGCTCAATCATTTACATTGAGCGGTAGTGCACAAACCCAGTAGCAGCACAAATTCAGGACAACAGGCGTAGAAGAGTGGTGCCACGTTTGTACCGATGGCGTACTAAGCCTTTGCGAGGAGCATGGCTATGCGATGAAAGACAGCTGTTGATCACACAACACATCTCCTGTGCGAATTTCCTCGTCGTTTGAGACGCAAATGAAAAATACGTGTCCACTATCTGCTGTGTCTTACGGGGCAATGTACGCGTATGTACGTCCAACGAAACAGGCGAACCACCATCCGGGTTTTCACCTGTGCCCACTGGTGGTCGCTCGTTTGTTCTATTTGCCTCGTATCGGTACTCACCTTCACGCTAGATGTTTGACAACAAATGGCGCATAGAGCAGACAATTTGGGCTGCACTTTACTCCTGCAGACCTCGTCTTCTGTGGAACAAAAACTATGCGATGCTTCTTTCACCTGCCCCGGTGGTGCGCTCACACTGGCCACAGGCCAACTCGTTGCCGACGACATATTGAAGCCTCTTGTTTATCGCTTCGAAGTTGTAGCTGGTCACTCTCCAGGAAGCAACAATGGACTATGACACCAGCTTGATTTTGACACCGCTTACAGCTCTTCCCTGTTTGGCACGGAAGCGGGGTATCCGCTACGTAGAGGTTTGGAGGCTCGCGCTCGGAAACGCATGGTTGCTCGATCATGTAAGAAGCACGCGAATTCTATAAGCTCAACCAAATACATACAGCACGAGCTTCTTACAGCACCTGTCTCTAGGGCCACGCGGCAGTAAAAGCCAACGATCTGCGAAAATCTTCAAGACAACTCCAGCAGGTGTTATCTTTTTTTTTCTTGGAGCAGTCCCTTTTTTTGTCGTTCGCAGAATGCTTTCCTCGCTCGTTGTGCTTATGCTGTTCCCAGTTCTAATGAAAGCGCGTTGACTTGAGGTCAGCCATAGGGCGCGACAATGTCATACCAAACTTTCAAACCAAAATAACATCTGTGGTCCTCGCATGCCTTCACGATTCACTGCGAGCGTCACTAGGAGAGATCAGGTAAGGGGGGGGGGGGGGGGGGGTATGGGGTAAAAGCCGCCGAAACAGCTGCAGCTTGCACTCACATGGTGAAAAACTCTGAAACGCTGGTTAAAAATCAAGTGATAGAAAACTCCCCACGAGCTAAAACTGAATTTCGACATCCTCTTATTACGTGCTCCGCGGTAGTGGTAACGCTATGTCATGTACCACATTTTACTCTAGCACGAGGTAGTAATATTAAACGCGATAAAGTTTTCAGAGTTCATGAGCCGCATAATCACCAAACTCGAATAGTTTTTGATAAAAGTGTACCACATATTTAGATACGTGTATGGATAATGCGGATGTATGCATGTACTAATCCTGTGACTCGGATAAGTCTTGATTGTGCAATGAATATACAAGCAGCAATTCTTCCCTTTTTGTGGAACCAGCCTCTTTGGCTTTGCTGATAGTGCCACGTGGGTGTCCGTGTACTACAATACTGAAGTGGAAAAAAAGGTAAAGGAGTGCATCAATGAGCACTTATTTTAGGCCTTCAAATTTAGGGCGTTTTTTAGTATACAAGAGGGTTTCAAAAAATAAACTTTAGATTTGAGCAAAATACAAGTGGGCCTCATTTCAGGTAAAACTGTTATTATATATATATATATATATATATATATATATATATATATATATATATATATATATATATATATATATATATATATATATATATATATATATATATATATATATATATATATATTATATATATATATATATATATATATATATATATATATATATATATATATATATATATATATATATATATATATATATATATATATATATATATATATATATATATATATATATTGCAACGTGCCAGTGCATGGAGTTCAAGAAGATAAAGCAGATAGACTGGCGCGAGCTAATCTGGGTGGCTGGCGCTGCTCGCCTAACCGGCTGTGAATACATCTGTGACTACCGCTCTGAGTCAGTCTCCTTCACGTAACATATTTAGTGGAGGTGCGGGTTGAGCCATCCTGCAGTCCTTGGGCTTCTCTTGTAGTGCTAGTCCGCAAGAAAGACGGTGCATGGCGTTTCTGCGTGGATTATCAACACCTAAACAAAATTACCAAAAAAGACATCTACCCTCTGCCACGAATAGATGACGCGCTTGATTGCCTCTATGGGTCCCACTATTTTTCCTCCAACGACCTTCGTTCCGGCTACTGGCAGATAGAGGTAGATGAAATGGACCGCGAGAAGACGGCATTCATCACCCCCGAGGGCCTATATCAGTTCAAGGTCATGCCCTTCGGCCTTTGTAACGCTCCAGCCACCTTCAAACGAATGATGGACTTTCTGCTCAGAGGATTCAAATGATCCACCTGTTTGTGCTACTTGGACGACGTCATCGTCGTTTCACCAACATTTGAAACTCATATAGAACGCCTCTAAGCCATCCTCGGAATCTTCCGTCGCGCTGGCCTGCAGCTCAACTCTTCCAATTGTCTCTTTGGACGCCATCAAATCACAGTGCTTGGCCATTTGGTAGACGCCAACGGTGTACCTCCCACATGCATACGTCAAATAACTCACGGCCCTCAGTTCCCAGTAGCTGCGAAGCAACTGACCATGGCGGCGGTCAGATCTGCAACGCAGCAGAGGGTGCTAAGAATCTCTGGACTACAAGCCGCCTTTGGAACCTGAACTTGGCAACGTTTAACGCTAGAACCTTATCTAGTGAGGGAAGTCTAGCTGTACTATTCGAGGAGCTAGAGGGTGTTAAATGGGATATAGTAAGGCTCAGTGAGGTTAGGAGGACAGATGAGGCCTATACTATGCTACAGAATGGGCACGTCCTTTGCTATCGGGGCTTGGCAGACAGAACAGAATGGGGAGTGGGGTTCCTAATTCACAGAAACATAGCTGGCAACATAGAGGAATACTATAGCATTAATGAAAGGGTGGTAGGTATAGTAATTAAACTGAATAAAAGATACAAGATGAAGGTAGTACGGGCTTACGCGCCTACATCCAGCCATGATAACGCTTCAGTTGAAAGCTTCTATGAAGACGTGGAATCGGCAATGAGTAAGGTAAAAACACAGTATACTATAGTGATGGGCGACTTTAATGCAAAGGTAGGGAAAAAGCAGGCTGGAAACCAGGCAGTAGGAGATTATGGCATCGGCAGTAGAAACGCCAGAGGAGAGCTACTAGTAGAATTTGCAGAACGCCATAATTTGCGGATTTTGAATACTTTCTACCGAAAACGAGAAAACCGCAAGTGGACATGGAGGAGCCCTAATGGCGAAAATAAGAACGAAATAGACTTTATAATGACTCCACACCCAGGAATCGTGCAGGATGTGGAAGTGGTTGGCAAGGTACGATGCAGTGACTATAGAATGGTACGGTCTCGAATTCGCCTAGACTTGAAGAAGGAACGACAGAAACCGATACGCAAGAAGCCAATCAATGAGCTATCACTGAGAGGGAAAGTACAGGAATTCAGAGTGTCGCTGCAGAACAGGTACTCGGCTCTTATTGAGGAAACCAACCTTAGCGTATATACAATGAATGATAATCTAACGAGTATTATTACGGAGTGTGCAGTGGAAGTTGGAGGCAGGGTAGTTAGACAGGACACTGGCAAGCTTTCCCAGGAAACGAAGAACCTAATTAAGAAGCGTCAAAGCATGAAAGTTTCAAGTACAACAGACAAAATAGAACTGGCAGAGCTTTCGAAGTTGATTAATAGGCGTAAAGTATGCGATGTAAGAAGGTATAACATGGAGAGAATTGAACACGCTCTGAAAAACGGAGGAAGCGTCAAAGCAGTGAAGAGGACACTTGGGATAGGTAAAAGTCGGATGTATGCACTAAGAGACAAAGAAGGCAAAATAACTACCAATATGGATAGAATAGTTAAAATAGCGGAGGAGTTTTACAGAGATCTGTACAGTAGCCGAGACAACCACGACCTTAATACTATAACAACTAGCAGTAACCCAGATGACACCCCACCAGTAATGATAGAAGGAGTCAGAAAAGCTTTGGAGAGGATGCAAAGAGGCAAAGCTGCTGGTGAGGATCAGGTAACATCAGATCTGCTGAAAGATGGAGGACAGATTGTGTTAGAAAAACTAGCCACCCTTTTTACGAGGTGTCTCCTGAGGGGAAGGGTATCAGAGTCTTGGAAGAACGCTAACATCATCTTAATACATAAGAAAGGAGATGACAAGGACATGAAGAAATACAGGCCGATCACCTTGCTCTCTGTAGTATACAAGCTATTTACGAAGGTCATTGCTAACAGAGTAAAGAAAACATTAGAATTCAATCAACCAAAGGAACAAGCAGGATTTCGAACAGGCTACTCAACAATTGACCACATTCATACTATCAATCAGGTAATAGAGAAATGCACAGAGTATAACCAACCACTATACATAGCCTTCATAGATTACGAGAAGGCGTTTGATTCAGTAGAAATATCAGCCGTCATGCAAACACTGCGGAATCAGGGCGTAAATGAAGTATATATAAACGTTCTGGAAGAAATCTACAGGGGATGAACTGCTACCATAGTGCTTCATAAAGAAAGCAACGGAATACTAATCAAGAAGGGTGTAAGGCAGGGGGACACAATCTCCCCAATGCTATTTACCGCGTGTTTACAGGAGGTTTTCAGAAGCCAAAAATGGGAACAGTTAGGGATAAGAGTTAATGGAGAATACCTTAGTAACTTGCGCTCCGCCGATGACATTGCATTGCTGAGTAACTCAGGGGACGAATTGCAACTCATGATTACGGAGTTAGACAAGGAGAGCAGAAAGGTGTGTCTTAAAATTAATCTGCAGAAAACGAAAGTAATGTACAACAACCTCGGAAAGGAGCAGCGCTTCGAGATGGGTAATAGTGCACTTGAAGTTGTAAAAGACTATGTCAACTTAGGGCAGGTAATAACCGCAGAGCCTAACCACGAGATTGAAGTAACTAGAAGAATAAGAATAGGGTGGAGTACATTCGGCAAGCACTCTCAAATTATGACAGGTAGATTGCCACTATCCCTCAAGAGGAAGGTATATAACAGCTGTCTCTTGCCGGTACTTAGCTACGGAGCAGAAACCTTGAGACTTACAAAGAGGGTTCAGCTTAAATTGAGGACGACGCAGCGAGCAATGGAAAGAAAAATGGTAGGTGTAACCTCAAGAGACAAGAAGAGAGCAGAGTGGATTAGGGGACAAACGGGGGTTAAGGATATCATAGTTGAAATAAAGAAGAGGAAATGGACATGGGCCGGAAGTAGCGCGTAGACAGGATAACCGCTGGTCATTAAGGGTAACTAACTGGATAGCCAGAGAAAGCAAGCTGGTTAGGGAGAAACAGAAGGTTAGGTGGGAAGATGAGATTAAGAAGTTGGCGGGTATAAATTGGCAGCAGCAAGCACAGGACCGGGTTAACTGGTGGAACATGGGAGAGGCCTTAGTCCTGCAGTGGACGTAGTCAGGCGGATGATGATGATGATGATGATGATGATGATGATGATGATGATGATGATGATGATGATGATGATGATGATGATGAACGGTGTACAACCAGACCCGGCAAAAATCAGCGCCGATCCTGTTCCACGATCTGCGAAGGATGTACGCAGCTTTATAGGACTATGCTCCTACTTCCAACGCTTCGTGAAAAATTTTGCGTACATAGCGAGGCCGCTTATGCAGCTCCTCAAGAAAGAAGTCCCGTTTTCATGGGGCTCCGAAGAAGCTTCTGTGTTCTCGACTCTCCTCGCTCTTCTCACTACTCCTCCGATTCTGGCACACTTCCACCCTGCTGCCCCTACATAAATCCGCACAGATGCAAGTGAACATGGCATTAGTGCAGTGCTGGCTCAGAAACAACATGGCCATGATTGCGTTATTGCATATGCCAGCCGCCAACTATCCGCCCCTGAACGTAACTATTCGATAACAGAGCGTAAGTTCTTGGCTCTTGTATGGGTGATGGCAAAATTTCGACCTTATCTATACGGACGCCCATTTTCGGTAGTTACTGACCACCACGCACTCTGCTGGCTCAACTCTCTAAAAGATCCATCAGGGCGCCTTGGTCGCGGGGCTTTGCGCCTTCAAGAGTTTTCCTATTCGGTGGTATACAAATCTGGCCACGTACACCATCACGTCGATTGCCTCTCTCGGTACCCTGTCGACGATCCTGAGGACACTGACGAGATCACGGAGAACTCGATCTTGTCAGTTTCCGACTTCCTTAATATTGGGGAAGAACGGAAGCCTGATCCAGAGCTGCTTGACATCATCAGCCGTATGAAATCTTCCACAAATGATGCTTCCGTCCGCTACTTAGTTATTCAAAAGGGTGTGCTATACAGTCGCAATTTCCGACAAGATGGGCCCGACCTTCTCAATGTTGTGCCTAAGCACTTGCGCCGCTGTGTTCTCACCGAACTTCACGACGCTCCCACGGCTGGACACCTTGGCGTATCCCGCACGTACGAGCGCATCCAGCGCCGTTTTTTCTGGCCAGGCCTTGCTCGTTCGGTACGCCGATACGTCGCCACGTGTGACCTATGCCAACGTCGTCAAACACCGTCGCTGCTACCCGCTGGCCATCTTCAACCAATTGACATACCCGCGGAACCATTTTACCGTGTTGGGTTAGACCTGCTTGGTTCATTTCCCACATCAACATTGGGAAACAAGTGGATAGCCGTTATTACAGACTACGCTACACGCTACGCTATTACGCGAGCTCTACCGACCAGCTGTGCAACCGACGTCAATGACTTGTTATTACGTGACGTTATGTTGATTCACGGTGCTCCGAGACAGCTTCTCACAGACCGTGGCTGTACATTTCTATCCCAAGTCATCGCCGACATTCTGCGTTCTTGTTCCACGCAACACACACTGACAACTGCTTACCACCCTCAAATAAACGGCCTCACGGAACGATTTAACCGCACTTTAACAAATATGCTCACTATGTACGTGTCGCATGACCACCAAGCCTGGGACCTTGCCTTACCCTACGCAACTTTCGCGTATAATTCATCCCGTCACGACACAGTGGGCTTTTCGCCATTCTACTTATTGTAGGGAAGAGAGCCGACTCTACCACTGGACACAGTCATCTCAGCTCACACCTCGTCCACCAGCGAGTATACCCGCGACGCGATTGCGCGAGCCGATCATGCCCGTCAGCTCGCTCGCGCTCGGCTGATGGCGTCGCAAACCAACAAATGCCGTCGGTACGATGCGGAACATAGGGACGTACATTTAGCTCCCGGTACCCTCGTTTTACTCTGGTCCCCTCATCGTCGGCTGGGTCTATCCGAAAAACTTCTGTCTCAATACACGGGACCCTACCGTATATTGCGTCAAGTAACACCTGTAACCTACCAGATTAGCCCCATCTGGCCATCATCATCATCTACTATGCAGCCCAGTGATATCGTACACGTCTCGCGGAACAAGCTCTACGAGAATGCGTCAAAGAACGACCTTTAAAGCACCGGGACGGTGCCTCCGCCGCCGGTGGTCATGCTACGTGCCAGTGCATGGAGTGCCAGTGCATGGAGATAAAGCAGATAGACTGGCGCTAGCTAATATGTGTGGCTGGCGCTGCTCACCTAACAGGCTGTAGATACATCGGTGGCTACCCCTCTGAGTCAGTCTCCTTCACGTAACAATATATATATATATATATATATATATATATATATATATATATATATATATTTATATATCTATATATAGAGAGAGAGAGCATCGAACGCGTTATTCGAAGGTCATAGGTTCGATTAATGCTCACGGCTGGTTATCTTTTCACTCACTTTTATTTCTTCTTATTTACAAAACATTTGTTTTAATATTTTCCCCTATACATTCCTAGGCATTATTGTCTGTTAAATCTCAATAATATTGTGTCAAAACACGGAAAAACGAAAAAACGAGCCCTTAGGTATACACTTCTTTTCCTTATATATATATATATATATATATATATATATATATATATATATATATATATATATATATATATATATATATATATATATATAGTCTAGTAGATCCTCCGTGAGCGGTCACAACGTGGTTTATTTCGACGTTTCGGCCTAGAGTCTGGCCTTCATCAATCCTGGTGAAGGCCAGACTCTAGGCCGAAACGTTGAAATAAACCACGTTGTGACCGCTCAGGGAGGATCTACTGGACTATATGAAACGCTACGGCCACTCAACTACCATGCCTGTCTATATATATATAGCTGCTTAACAGCTTTACAGCTTTAACTGAAATGAGGCCCACTCGCATTTCGTTCAAATTTAAAGTTTATTGTTTGAAACTCTCTTGTATATCAAAACGCCGTTACATTGAAGGCATATATATATATATATATATATATATATATATATATATATATATATATATATATATATATATATATATATATATGTATATATATATATATATATATATATAGAGAGAGAGAGAGAGAGAGAGAGAGGGAGAGAGAGAGAGAGAGAGAGAGAGAGAGATACATACAACTGGATGCAAAGACAACTTGCCGTGAGGAGGAACCCAACCTGCGACCTTCGAATAACGTGCTGGATGCTCAACCACTGAGCTACCATGGCGGCACTATGTGAATATAAACGTGGGAGTGTCAGTCAGCGCCACAAGTGGTCGTGGCAGCGAGTGCGGCACACTCTTTATGAGCCTTTGTGGCGTCGCGCAGCACGTGAACTTATTGCGAGCTTGCAGCTGACGAACAGTCTCTCGTATACAACCTAAAAGCACCAAGTCTGCCAGTACGAGGCCCTCGTTAATGAAGAAGGAAAGAAGTCTGTACCTAAGGGCTTGTTTTTCCGTGTTTGGCACAATACTAATGAGCTCTAACAGACAATAATGCCAAGAAAAGTGTAGGGGAAGTTATTCGACCTAATCGTAATGTATATGTCAAGAAAGAAAAGTGGGTGAAAAGATAACGGTCCCTGCCCACGGCAAGTTATGTTTTCACCCACTTGCGGCTTACGCCAATTGTTCAACCAAGTTGATTGTGAACCGAGAGTTAACTAGAAGAATAATGTAACTTCATCTGGAAGGCAAGGATGCCCACTTTCGCCCTAATTATTTGCTTTGTACCTAGAACCTTTGTGTGCGGCCATTATAAAAAAATTCAAGTACACAGGGTTTTCATTTGGGCACGTGTGAGGTGAAGATATCGGTATATTTTCTGATGAAGTTTCAATATTTTGTACCAATCAGGAGAGCATGCCCACCTCCATGAGCATCGTACGAAGGTTTTGAGATGCTACTAGTAGCATTGTAAACATATACAAGTGTGCTGAGCTCTAGCTGGCATGAAAATTTGGAAGCCTTTCCAGCGGTGTGTGAAGGAATTAAATAGTTAAGCAAGCCTAACACATACCTCGATGTGCTGCTAGATCGATATCAGAACAACAATGGTCTGTGGGCCGAGAAAACCAAATGATTCTGTTCTGTTCTGTTCTGTTTTAACTGTTTTGCTGTGGAGAGTTTGAAGTGCCTATTGCCTCGGCTACTCTATATCACAAAGTTCTGCAGCGAAAAATAAAATAATAATACAGAACGGTACCCAAAAGTTAACAATACGGGAAAGAAAAAAAAAGAAAAAAATACATAATAGCACACTGAAACCAGTTCAAATTTCATGCCAATACACAGTTTTCTTCACGCAGTTCACACAGTCGTAAACTACTTACACGCACACCTTACTACTCTAATGTCAGTATATACAAGACCACACTTTACATAATACCCATCTCTGGCTGTCAGTCATAGGCGCTTGTCCAGTCCGGTCTCCACTAAAAAGTCTGTCAGGAAGATTATTGCCTTTTTGTGGAGATGCATCTCAGGCCATAGTCCAAGTAGTTTCTTTATTGTGAGGGGCCGTCTGCCAAACTTGCTAATTTGTTCTTTAATTTTTCTCTTTCATTCGCGTATATAACGCACTCCGAAAGAATATGGCGAACATTTTCTTCTACATGACCACAATGGCATTCCGGTGAGTTGGATCGATGTATCTTGTGCAGGAAGCTGTTTGTGTATGCTACTTACAATCTAAGTCGGTGGATTAATGTCTCTAGGTGTCGTGGGAGGTCTGTCGCTATGGAAAATTTTCTGTGTGGATCAACTTCATAAAGTACTGTTTCCTTTGATTTAGGGTTCTCAAACCAGTTCTCCATCAAACAATGGTTAGCTCCTTGCGGTATAAAATGCCGAATATTCGCCCCAGACATAGGGATTGCGCAATTCCGTCCTTCCTTCAATGCTTTCTTCGCGAGACTATCAGCATCTTCATTTCCCTTTATTCCAATGTGGCTGGGTATCCATTGTAATACAATATTGTGACCCTGCGATGAGGCATATTCCACAGTTTCTGTGATACATTGTGCTATTTCACCATTTTTGTAAGGTGATCTCACATTTCTGATTAGCTGAAGAGCAGGTTTGCTATCAGTGCATATCACCCATTTTCGTGGCTCAGGATTCTCGCAGATAAGCTTAACTGCTTCAAAGATAGCCACCGATTCTGCTGTCATCGATGAAGATTTGTGCGATAATTTGTACATCTTCTTTTTCTGAATTTCGGGTATAAAGACCGCACAGGCTGACGCTTCTTCTGTGCATGATCCGTCTGTATATATGTTCGTTTTTTCATTATGCATTACATGAAGCTGATGAAGTACCAACTGTGCCGCTACTAGAGGTGCCATGTCTGCTTTCTTCTCTATGCCGTCTATTTCACGGATAACAATGAGAAGTGGCAGCGTCCAAGGTTGTTTTGAAGGTTTCCATTGTTTAAATTCTGGTACTACTGCTTGAAACGATGATATAGTATCCTGTAGTCTCGTTGC
This sequence comes from Rhipicephalus microplus, assembly GCF_043290135.1. Classification (NCBI taxonomy): domain Eukaryota; kingdom Metazoa; phylum Arthropoda; class Arachnida; order Ixodida; family Ixodidae; genus Rhipicephalus; species Rhipicephalus microplus. Next base: position 361,727,834 of record NC_134710.1, on the reverse strand, counting down.
CGTCCTTTGTGTTAGTGCACCAGATAAAAAATGACTTTCATAATGCGTGAAAATTCTAAATAAATTTCGAGATGTTTCTTTAGTTCGGAGTACTGCCAAAGGTGGCTCTCGAGCCTCCGCATACACTAAAGCACTGGAAGTTGACCGTGGTAAACCCAGACATACCCTCAAGCTCCTTGGCAATAACAAGTGAAGTCTCCTTTCGGTGGAGGCTGGGAGTCCGTGCAGCAGAGGCAGTGAGAAAGTTACGATGGGGCGTATCCAGGCAACATGTAGGGCTAATAACGACTCTATAGTACCACCCCATTCGGCCCCGCAGAGATGCCGGAGGATTCGAATGGCCTGATTCACTTTTTGTTTCAGGGACTGGACATGAGGCGACCATGTTAGTCTCCGGTCTAAAATTACTCCCAAGAATTTATGAGTTTTAATCATTTGAACCTGCAAAGATTATTGGCAAAATTACTTGCTCGTTTCCAGCTGTCTCCGCCGAGATCGCATTTCTTGAAGAATTTTTTCCTTAGCAAGCTGCTGTGACCTTTCCCTTTGGTAGTCAGTGGCTCCTTGGCTGTGTCTGGCCCGGCAGAAAGTTCCACTTCGGCATGTTCCTGGGCCCGGACTTCTTAGCCAACGCGATGTTTTGGTGCTGAGCACTTCAATACTTCCGAGTAAGAGTCGTGGCGCCACTGTTTCGCACTTGTTTGTGCCGCAGGAACATCTACTATATCCGCATTGGGTGCTGGACCTCTTTGTATCTTATGGTACCCTTTTACAACTTTCTCTCTTTGTGCCGCTGATGCCAAGCGGTTTCGAGAGCAGCCTGAGAACGACGCGGGATGTGGTCCAGCACAGTTGGCACACTTAGGTTGACGCTTCGAGGTGCATTCTTTGTAATCATGTGCGCCCGCACATACCTTGCATCTCTTGGTTCCCCTGCAAGTCTTAGCCTTATGCCCATATCTCTGGCAGTTGTAACAACTTACCACCGGCTCGATGTATTCCTCGACAGTGTGAGCCGTAAAGCCGAGAGCAACTCTTTTTGGCAATGGCATGTCATGTCTAAACTGGAGTATTACATTACGTATGGGCTGCATTGTGGCACTTCCATCTTCATTTCTTACCCATCTCTTTTGTCGTGTGACTGAGATTACTCCAGCATCTTTAAGATATTCCAGTAGGTCATACTCACTGTATTCGAGTGGAACATCTCTTATCTTTGCTAGGGTCTTCATGTAAGACTGAGGTATCATCACATGTACAGCCAATCCAGCCAGACTCTTGATCAGCAGCAACTTGTTTGCCGAGTACAAAGACCGCACTCCAACGCAAAAACTTCCGTCTCTGTTGATTCTTGATGATGTCACTTTCTCATTGATAGCAGAGATTATCTCAGATGCAATGCGATTGGGATTCACCTTCTAGAAGGAGTCCTCGGCAGCGATTGGTCTGAACACCACCGGTATACCCGTAGCTCTGTTCTTGTGATGGTTGACCACCGTGTAAACTCCCTCGTCTTCCTTGGGTGCTTCTGTATCCCTCTGTGTCAAGTCATTAAGGGAGTACGTCGATGTAGCATCATCGTTGTCAACCTCTTGTTCCTCCTCTGTGCGCCTCTTCTTGCACTGCGAGGCCTCGCTGTTCTCTGTACGGGACGTCGATATTGTTGCTGAGCCTGCAGCAACTTGAAGTCGAGCGGGATGAATAAGTGGTGCTCCGCTTGGTGCTAGCGGCATCTCGTTGTCCCCCATACCCGGGCTTTGCCAGGTATGAGGCACGGGCCCGCTAAGGGGCAATTCTGATCGCGATGCGTAGTGAAACTCCGACTCACCGATGTTTAGCTGCCACTCTGGAGACAGTCCACCCACCACACACACTCTAAAAAGATCCTGAACTCAATATAATAACTGAATTAAGAGAGCGAAATAACACTACGGGCTTCTTTCATTCACTTCTTCCTCCCCACCAAATGATTATCTGTTCTGACGCAGAAATGGGGAGGCCGCTATCTGTCCGTCTTCACTCGCGTGACAGTATGCAACGTCTTCATTGTATCGCGGCTAGTTTACTTACTGCAAGCACTCTCGTGTTCCAGGATCCATATTCATACAATTCATAGGCTTCTTGCTGCTTTCGTGTGGCAATCGCAGTATGAACGGACAAGTGGCAACAACCTCTTCTCAGGACGAAAAAGAGGTGGTTTAGCCTTGCCACACTTATTATTGAGGCAGGTTGTATCAAGGTTTCTCTTTCTACGAGATCAATAAAATCCGTTTTTACGGACATCCCTTCAAATCAGGCTACCATTGGCATTGCCAAACTTTATTGTTACCTCGATTGATGAATACCGTAATGGTGTCAGTAGCATTTTGCGAGAAGGTGTTGCGGCTTTTTCAGTTTCTTAGTGCTAGATTTAGTTTGGAGTACCTACGAAATGCCACTCGGAAGCATTTGTCGAGATATTTCATTCAAACTGTTTTCGTCGTCCTTTGTATCGTTCCATGTATAATGGAAGCCAAGAAGAAGACGTTTTCAAAACATGTAAAAAGATTATCATACCAGTTGGAGTTAAAACGTTCTTTTTTTAAGCTGCACAATAATACGCTGCCGGTTAAAACCTGGCTAGAACAAAGAGGTGACTTTTTTGACATGTGGATCCGGCTGTTTATTGTGCCGAAAACCTGAATCGGTAGAGCATGTTCTTATCAATTCCTGGGACGCATTTTTGTTTTGGATTCTTCTGCAGAGAACACTTCAGAAATATTTACCTCTCACTTCACATGGGATTCTCTTTTCAGCAATAGAACCTGGCCTACTAAAATACGAAATGTTCTTTCTTCTTGGCTTACACAGCATATGGCTGAGCCACATGGCAGTTATGCATTGTGATTTAGACACGCGTACAGCGCATATTTTGCAAAGGTTTTTGGAATACTTTGCTACAATGATCAACTGCTACATGTTATAGAGGAATTATGTCATTTGAAACCACTTCAAGCATGCACGTGTGGCAAAGGGCTCATCTTCAATGAAAGCATGGGATTGATCTTAAAGCTTAGTCGGAGTGCGTTTTCTGCTGTTTGAATGTTACATCGTTCAATAACAAAAAAAAACAGCGCATCTCATTCGTAAATAACAAGGCTGGCTCCCAGCGTACCCAGGTTTGAGCCCCAATGTGTCATTGGTGCTACGTTTTTTTTTTTTTTCTCATTTAGCGCGATGTTGTTATAGACACCGGCGGCGGCAGCAGCGGACAACTGCGCGTGACCCGAGTTTTCATCTCACTGTAAAACCACTCAACTGCCTTTGTTAAGACACGTTTCAGTTTCGCGTTATGTCGATTCCTAACCAGAGGGATCAGCACCGTTGTACACCGCACGTTTTTTTGCGGCAAACATCAGTGTGCTTTCTGCTCTCAGGCTGCTAAGTGTACTCAAGTTTGTTCTCTCCTGAACTGAACTCAGCGCCACCTAGACGCTCGCTGCGTCTGATTGCAATGAAAGCAGTTGTACTGTGTAAAAATCATGGTTATGAGACGTAACAGCAGACAACGAAATACATTTTTCCCGAAAAAAAGAGAACCTTAGGGCCTCTGTAAATGGTACCCTACGTAAAGGGTTCCACAGCATAGAGTATCCTAAAATTAACTGGAGCGTACTCTGGCGCTGCGATTATTCAGTGACCATGGGAATTATGAGTGGCACGCTTATTTGCCTAGTCATCGTACTTGCAGTTGGCGAATCGTACTTATGGCTACGTTTATTGCTGCGTTTCAGTTTTGTTTCGAAGGAACAAACGAACCCTTTTGAACTTCGTGACCCGATTTGAAAACGTAAGCCTAAAAAAATTAGGTGATTAGGAACAACCACTGAACATTTGCTGTTTTATGCTTCGTGAGAAAACAGCTCCAAGCCACACGAGCACACACGGAGCCAGAAGTACGAAGATCAGGCAAATCTGGATACTACCAATCATTCCCATGCTCGCTGAAGCAATGTGCGTTGCAGCTCCCATTGGCACGAGCGCCAGAGATCCCTGTACTGTATATTTAGTAAACTGTATGTTTCACAGGGCTTGTGTACCCACCAACTATACTCTGAACACAGTTTCTTTCGTCCTGATGCTATCAGTGAAGTTCACGTTTTTGTTGCTGTTGTTGTGCAGCAGGCACACATTATGTGTTGCATTCCTATCTTTTCAGACGCAAAACCACAGCTATTATAACTATGCACTCCTATCTGATGCCTAAGATTTTTCTCAGCTGGCTCCTTCCAGTCAATAAAGAATTCATTAATTAGTTTGTATAAGATATCCTTGCATCCAGAGAGTAAGCCCATGGCCAATGATTGGCATGTGCCATGAATGTATATAATCATCACCACCAATTGCCGCAAGTGCTCGCCGCTTTCGCGTTCTCGTGACACGATACCATTTGACCTGCGCTGTTGCTCTTTCGCTTCACTACTAAAGCACCAGACTCACCAGAATTTTCGCCACAATGAGTGAGTGCTACCTCATTGCCTTCTACAGAACGCGGTTCACCTCGGTTGTAAAGGCGTCCGCCTCGATAGACCTGGGGCTAGGGTGCTCGGCTGCTTACCTGAAGGTCGTGGGTTTGGTTCCGGTTGTGGCGGTGGCATTTCGATTGAGTCAAAGTGGTAGAGGCTCGTGTACAGTGCGACGTCAGTGCACGTAATAAAATAAGATGATCAAAATTTCTGGAGCCCTCCACGACGGCGTCTCTCATGTTCGTATTGTGGTTTTGGGACGTAACCCCCTTTACCCTACCAAAGATATATTAGATTATTCAGTGACAAAGTCGTTATGGTAGTCGGCGGAGGACCAAAAAGTCACAGCTCCCCTTCTCGTCATGGTCATCGCATTTTAGTAGAGGCGATACGCTAGACGACCGTGTACTGCGCGGCATCGTTTCAATTTATAAGATGTCACATTGTCTGAATTTCCAGAGGCGTTTACTGCGGCATGCTTTATAATCTTATCGGGATCTCAGCATATAAAAATAATAAATGTGATTATTACATTTTTACATATCAAAACACAAACCTGTTTTCAATATGCATTATTACGCATGTAGCTACGTCTCATGTCGCTTTTTGATAAAATTGTTCTTGAACTAGAGTGTTTTCGCTATGTGAAGTTAAATAAGTCACTAATTGAACTTCAGACTTTTTCTTCCTTTTTTTTTTTTGGTTACCTCTAGTAATACCGAGCACATTTAGCTACATCACAAAGAGGATCATTTGAAGCATATCAGAGCCTGCTTTTGAACACGTTCCTCGTTTCAAAACACGAGCTATGTCAGCGGGCTATCGTCAGCGGCAAGAAAACCTGTACTTTGAATGGTATAAAAATAATAATGGTGTGTGTGGTTTAACGTCACGAAACCGCCATATGATTGCCTGCCGCGGTGGTCTAGTGGCTAAGGTACTCGGCTGCTGACCCGCAGGTCGCGGGTTCGAATCCCAGCTGTGGCGGCTCCATTTCCGATGGAGGCGGAAATGTTGCAGGCCCGTGTGCTCAGATTTGGGTGCACGTTAAAGAACCCCAGGTGGTCGAAATTTTCGGAGCCCTCCACTACGGCGTCTCTCATAGTCATGTGGCGGTTTTGGGACGTTGAATCCCACATACCTTTACCAAACCACCATATGATTGAGAGATACCGTAGTGGAGGACTACCACATCCAGCTTTTCTGGACATATAACAACCAGCGCCCCTAGCGGTCCCGCCTCGAAGCTAGCGCGTTTTCAATGGAAGCAGTGAGTTTTTCTGGAATAATTATTTGTAGAGGGTGAATGTTGAAAAACGCAAGCAACAGCTAGAGCACGTCTGGGAACCTAAACGGACGAGAAGGCTGCAGTGATGATGTTGGGGTAAGCTTCAATTTTGTTCCTAGTGCAGTATCGTACAATGGGAGTATAAGGAAACGGCAAAAAAAGCGGCCTGTTTTTCGAGACAAAAACGTTCCTTGCAGTAAAACCAAGCAGGCTCTAATATTGGTCAGCGCACTGTATGTAGTCCTGAGATTCAGATTTCAATTAAAGCCATTCTCAACGTGCCGCAATTGTTATAACATTGTTCCCTTACGCGTTTTTTGCGATGCAGTCCTTCAAAGGCTGGTGGCATATTGATAAACTCTTGCTTATCGCTAGTGTCTTAGTGGCATTTGTGGTCGAGTGCGTTAATCGCATAGTTGCGGGACCCAACAACAGCGCGTCGTCGTAGGTTCTAGGCTACGCATCAGAGCACTTTTTTTTCAGGCCGAGAATTAGTTTTACAGGATCCCACAAGATGTCGCCACCAAAATAAACCAAACAAGTTTCTGATTCAGTTTTGATTTACCACTGTGACCTCAAGAAGTCTTGCCTTTCTTCATTTTCATTATTTTTAGTGCATTTTTAAATACGTCACGCATATCACAGTCTTAAGATGTACATATGTAATTCTTACTTTATTCTTTTACACATCCTAAGGAAAACAATCCTCGATCAAGTCAGATGAACAAAGCTTCTTTTTTTTTTTCGTACGCGTAGTGTAATGTAAAATTTAGGTGAACAAAGCTACTTCATTTTTTCGTACGCGTATTATAGTGTAAACTTCCATTCCGTTTTCTTGATTTCGTTATGCTCTTCTCAGGTTCCTACAATTCCCCGATGCAAAGAACACGAACTAAATGTAGAGAAGCAAGACATACTATATGTGAAATGATACGTTTTGCCGTTGCTTCTTCAATGCTAAGTGCTTCCTTGCATAGTATCTATCTATCTATCTATCTATCTATCTATCTATCTATCTATCTATCTATCTATCTATCTATCTATCTATCTGCCTGCTTGCCTGTTTGTCTGTCTATCTATCTGCCTGCTTGCCTGTTTGTCTGTCTGTCTATCTATCTATCTATCTATCTAGTTATCTATCTATCTAGCCACCCACGTGTGTATATATCACCGTGTATGCCATACTAATAATTTTCTACTAGGTTAGGAGGCGATATACGTAGTATTTACAGGGCGTCCCACATAACTTGGGCCAAGAATTTGAAAATGAAACACACTTAAGTGGCGCATTGAGCCAAACGCGTACTACTCGCACTAGCCTGTAGGTATTCAGGCTATTATTTATTTCTCCCCTGACTAATTAATTATTTTTTGTTATTTACCAATTTTTAAATCATGGTCTAGAAACCCATAATATGAACACTGAGATGTAGAGCACTTTCAGAAACCACCGACTAAATTGTTTCCTGTATAATACGTCTAGCGCTGTTATTTTTTCCACGTTGTAAAAAAAGCGTGGCAGTTTGGGCTATTTGGTATTACATGACAATAGTTATAGTGCGAGACTTCTTGTCTCTTTGTCATCGTTCTGTTCTCGCGCTGCAACTGTAGTCTTGTAAAGAAAGCCGCAAAATTGGAAAAAGAAAGCCACGTGATGCCGCACCGCTAGCGCACTGCTATAGTGCTGGTATAGGCTTCTATAGCAGCATTCTATCTACATGGGAAGAAGAAGTGCGTTCGGGCGTAATTCTGCCTTGAACAAGTATCGTTTTTTCTTAAACTGTCAGAATTCCTGACTTTATCTGAACAAGCGGAACGGAAGACGTCGCCCCCCGGGATGGGGGACCATCCTTTCAACGAGACAGCGGGCCCTAGCCGTTTGCATAAGGATGGACCGAATGCGGGTGACCGCGTTGGCGCATCTGCTCCTTGTGATGATTCTACCGAGAGCTCATCAGTGGAAGACATGGAATCGGAAGCCGACTTCAGGACATTCCATACCCGCCGGTTGAAAAGGAAGCTTCGCAGGACGTCATCAACGGTGGAGCCACAACCGGCGCTAGACAAAGCCAAGCGATGTTTCACCATCTCGTATGTACCCATGTCTACATCAGACAACCTGAACTCACTAAACAGGCAGTCATTGACTAATCATTTCGAGCGACTTGCACCTGCTCAAGTGAATGAAATTCGCATAAATAGCACGAAAAACATTTTGTCAGTTGATGTGACAAACAAAACCATTCCTGACAAACTGAAGGCCGCCACGCAGCTCGGAAGTATTTCAGTTCGCGCGATTCTCGCTCACGGGAAAGGAACAACGACTGGCGTGAAAATGACGTCGACGCTGACATCACAGACGCTGACCTGCAGAATCTTGTGACGTCGACAGTCAAAATCGTGACCATACACAGCTTAGGGCAGTCTCGCTGCATCAAACTAGTATTTGATTCTGAGACTCTGCACCCTAGCGTGATGGCTGGATACTTGAGACATTCCGTGCGCCCTTACGTGCCATGGCCTTTGCAGTGTCACAAGTGCTGCAAGTTGGGACACGTCAGCGCAGTGTGCA
>NC_134710.1:359823269-359858269 GCF_043290135.1 Rhipicephalus microplus | reverse complement strand
CCTGGGAACCACTTGTCTCCGGCGCCGTAATTTCGCACGTACACGTAGTCTCCCGGTGCGAAATTCCAGCCTGGGTCACTCGCAGCTTTGGCAGGATAGACTCTGGAAGGAAAAGACATCTCCATTCTTGTGCGCAGACGGTATCCTAATAGCCTCTCTGAGGGAGAAGGACCCTCCTGGTGTGGTGCGTTCCGATAATTGCACAATACACGTGCCAGTGAGGTGAGGAGGCAAGTGCCGCCTATCTTCTTCAAGCCATCTTTGATAGTGCGCACGGCTCGCTCTGCTAGTCCATTACTCTGGGGGTGATAGGGAGGTGTTCGAATATGCGCAATGCCATTGCGCTCCATGAACTGCTCGAACTCTCGTGCCGTGAATGGCGTCCCGTTGTCAGAAACCACCGTGCGCGGTATACCAAAACGGCTAAATATCGTTCTGAGGGCCTCGACTGTGCTATGCGAGTTGGCCTGCGACACGGGAAGCGCCTCAATCCACTTGGTGTGCGCGTCGACAACGATGAGTAACATTTTCCCTTTTACTGGTCCCGCATAGTCCACATGTAACCGCGACCACCTTTCGTGCGTCTTGGGCCAATTTACTGGTTCTTTTGCCTGAGCCATCGGCAACGCTTGCACACAGTTTTGGCATGTCGCCGCAACGCGCTCGATGTCTTGCTCTACGCCGGGCCACCAAAATAACGATCTGGCCTTCGCCTTCATGGTGGAAATTCCTTGGTGGGCTTCATGCAGTAGCCTTAGCAACTTCCCGCGTGCTGCTGTCGGCACTACAAAGCGATGGCCCCAGTAAAGTTCTTCACTAACAGACAGCTCATGCCGCCTTTTGTAAAAATCGGCGATTTCTGTAGTTTCCGTGTCGAGTTTTTTCGGCCAACCTTCCCGGGTATACTTGCGTACCTGGAAAAGTACCTCATCCGCGACGGCGAGTGCCTGGAGTTCCTTCCATGGCAGGGCCGGCTGATCCCACTGGTCCAGGGTCAGAACTTGAGCTTCGTCCTCCTGGTCCACTTCTTCCTCCAACGGTTGGGGTAGACGGCTAAGAGCATCAGCATTGCACATGAGTTTACCCGGTCGATGTTGCAACCGATAACGGTAGGCACCAAGTATGATGGCCCAACGCTGAATGCGCGCAGCGGCCATAGCCGGCGTCTGACGATCCGCTCTTAGGAGACCCAACAGTGGTTGATGGTCGGTTAGAAGCGTGAACTGTCTGCCCAGCAGATAATCTTGGAATCGCGTGACGCCATAAACCAGAGCCAACGCCTCACGTTCAATCTGTGCATAATTCTTTTCTGCGGCAGTAAGCGTCCTGGATCGAAATCCAAGGGGCTGATACTGTCCTTCAATTCGGTGGAATAGTGCCGCTCCCACACCGTAGGGTGACGCGTCGCACTCCAGAAATAGCTCTCGTGCGGGATCGAAGTGAGTTAACACAGGCGCGGAACACAAAACGGCTTTTGCTTTTCGGAAGGCATCGTTTTCGCGCTCATCCCAAGACCATTTCGATTTCTTTTCCAGAAGAAGGTATAGGGGACTCAGGAGCGTGGACAGATTAGGCAAGAATTTATTGTAGAAAGTTAGCATGCCCAAAAAAGACCGCAATTCCGTGACATTGTGAGGAGTCGGTGCCAGCTTAATTGCTTCGATGTTCTTGTCTGACGGGTGCAACCCTGCCGCGTCAATTCTGTGTCCTAGATACGTAACTGACTCCTCACCTATTCGGCACTTGTCCGCGCGGAGCTTCACGCCGTACTCCCTGAACCGCTGCAAGACTGCTTGCAGGTTCGCAGTTGGCTTATCGTTCGCATCTGCTATCAGGACGTCGTCTAAGTACGCTTGAACCCCTGGGAGGCCTTGCAGCACCTGCTCAATTGTTCGTTGAAAAATCGCAGGGGCCTAGGCTATCCCAAACGGTAGCCTGTTATAACAAAAGAGGCCCTTGTGAGTGTTTATAACCGCTAACTTGCGCGAATCTTCGTCTAGAAGAATTTGGTTGTAGGCATCACGTAGATCCAAGATACTGAACTGCTGCCCTCCACGAAGCGTAGCGAAAATGTCGTCCACTACGGGTAGAGGATAACTTTCCATTTCACATACTGGGTTTAGAGTAACTTTGAAATCGCCACAGATGCGGACTGTTCCGTCACGTTTCAGCACTGGCACCACCGGGGTTGCCCATTCTGAATAGGAAACTGGCGTAATAATGCCTTCGGCCACGAGTCGATCTAGCTCGGCGGACACTTTGTCTAGCAAAGAAAATGGAATTTTTCTTGCCTTACAGAACCTTGGGGTTGCTCCGTCCTTTATATGAAGCCGTGCTGGTGGTCCCTTGATGGCTCCCAGGCCCTCCGCAAAAAGGTCTGCGTACTGTTCCAGCACGGGTGCCGCTGTCCGACTCTCCAGCTTCCCGTCCGATGAGAGTGACGCGATGTGAAGAAGCGGTGCCCCTTGTGTCTCGAGCATCTGTAACAGGTCACGGCCGCAAAGGCTAGGACCTTCGCAGTCTAACACAACGAGATCGCAGTCAACTGTTGCAGACTTGTAGGAAGCTTGCATTTTGACAATGCCCCGCACTGGTATCTTCCCAAGATAGCATGACAGAGTTAATGCAGCTTTACAAAGCGGTGGCCACTTATGACGATAGGCTTCGTATATCGCTTTAGGCACTACGCAGACAGGTGAACCTGTGTCGATTATCATATTCAGTGGCACTCCGTTCCATGTAACCTGCTTGTGTAGGGGCGGAACCAGGCTTCCATTACCCTTCACTGACCATATTTGTAGTGCGTTACAATCGTTATCTTCACTTTCCGCTGAACACTCTGTTATCGCGAAGGTTCTGTTGGTGGTGGCTGTCCGGGAGCATACTCGCGCCAAGTGACCTTGTCGCCCACATTTGTAGCACCTGCGCCGTCGTAATGAGCATTCCCTGGCTTGATGTCCCTGTTTGCCACAGCAGCTGCAGTGCTGCGATAAGCTGCTCCGTTCGCTCCTGCTGATTTCGGGTTGCCTGCTACGCTGCACGTTGAACATCCCAACGGCGTCACCTTGCCCGGTCATCTGTTGCGACCCTAACTCCGCGCTTTCGGCTGCTAGAGCTAGTGCTTCCGCTTCTGCCAGCGTCAAGTCCTTTTTGGCTAATAGTTGTTTCTGCAGGTTTTTCGAGCGCACTCCACAAACGATGCGGTCCCTCAGCATTCGCTCCAACATTGAAGAGAAGTTGCAGTTATGCGCTAGCTTGCGAATCTCGACGATAAACGCCTGCACGGACTCCCCTTCTTGTTGGTTTCGGTGAAAGAACTTGAAGCTTTCTGATATCTCGTTAGGGGACGGATCATAGTGCTCGTTCAAGGTTGAAACAACTTCTTCGTAACTCAGCGAGCTTGGTTTTCGCGGTGCGATTCTGCCGCAAAGGATTTCAACGGTCCTCGATCCTAACGCAGCCACCAACAAGGCCCTTTTCTTCGCGTCGTCCGTAACTTCGTTCGCTTCGAAGTAGGCGTCAATCTTAACGAGATACGCTTGCCACTTATCTGTCTCCTCTGCAAAATCCGGAAGCTTGAGGGCCATGGCTGCGGGCGGGCTGATGGGCGTCTTCGTCTTGGTCTCGCCGCTGGCGCCCGGCTTACACGTATCGGTGGGTATTCTCGTCGCCACTGTTAGTTGGGAGGCGGCCACGCCGCTCCAGCAGTAAACGTGACAGTCGGACCATGCCAACAGAAAAGAACAGCCAGTTTTATTCACACTCGTGAATATATATAGGAAAGTAAGGGGGAGAGGGAAGGGGGATAAGATAGTGCACATGCGCACTTGAGAGCTTGGGTCGCGTCGTTCAATGGGTTACAGCAACAGTATAAATAAATAAATAAATAAATAAATAAATAAATAAATAAATAAATAAATAAATAAATAAATAAATAAACCGCAGGCCGTCGCGCAAAGCTTGGTTCCCGGTGAGACTGAGCTTGCTAGAAACTAAGCTTCCTGAGAGAACAGAGGCCGCGGATATATATATTCGTAAGACGCTCGGTCGTCTGCACGGCGCTTTCAGTGAGTGTGGTGCACGTAATTGAATCGCGGTTCCACAGCAAGCGGCGGGAACCGATTCATGCGGCTTCTTTCTTACTGCAACTATACAGTGGGTTCGAGAGCAATGGAAAAGCGCAGCAAGTGATGAGGCGAAAAGAAACAAAACATCGAAGGTTTTGCCTTTACTGCGTCAACTGGATATTTCAATTTGAACTGCTTGCTAAGGTTTAATCTGTAATGTCTATACTTGTTCCGCGGGCAACTACATTTTTTTCGTTCTTAAAACGATAGGTTGACGTACACAGCAGATTGCTGCTTTGGAAGATCCTCGAAGATTCAATTTCGCGGTAATGTACGCTGAAAACTGTTTTTACTTTATGCGTGCCTTCGTGGATTGGAAGGTACAAAGCTGCCGTCAGCGTGTGTAGTTTACGAGGCAGCGTCGTTAGAACTTCGTTGGATGACAGGCACGCTGAATGCATGCGAATCCAGTCGTTGCTTTATTCTGCAGCTTTCACTCTTCTCATACGCGTCTTGGAAGAGGAACAAATCATTTCGCCAGAAATGGCTCTGGCACGTCACCGTCAGTAATGTCTTGCATCCACAGTCGGTGACGTATCTATGATATCATCATGAACCAGGAGACATTGCCATCGTTGTTACTTTTCCGCCGGAGTAGCCTTACAATGTAGGACACCACAAGTACCGCTCTGTTTGGATTTCCCTTTGTTCCGCACCCGCTAATATTAAACAGCTTATAATTTATTCAAATGCGCACCCACGTTACGCCGGTGGCGAAAGCATCAAATAAGCGGTATTCTTGCTTACGCAGGATACAGGTGGGACGTTTAGCCCTGCACTCTGCATATTTTATGTTGTGAGGCTGTACAATATGCAACGTCTCTTTTACACACAAACACACACCCACGCACACGCACGGCCAGGCACACACACAAACATGCACAACACATCTAGCATAATCTACAGCATCGCAACGTCAGACCTACAGAATGTATATGTGCATCCTGCTTAAGCAAGATTAACTGTAGCCTGAAGCTTTGGGCTACAGTTTACATCTAACATACTTGCGTGAGCGCTCCAATAAACTTTATTATGCCTAAAGTTACTGTACGTAAAACAGCGCGAAATACACACGATCACGAAGAAATCGTCGAATAACTATATGCCAAATTACTGTGTTTTCAGAGAATTACCTAGTCTCACATGCAGCCCCGCCGCGGTCGTCTCGTGGCTAAGGTACCCGGCTGCTGACCCACAGGTCGCGGGATTGAATCCCGGCTGCGGTGGCTGCATTTACAATAGAGACGGAAATGTTATAGGTCCATGTGCTCAAATTTGGGTGCAAGTTAAAGAACCCCAGGTGGTCGACATTTCCGGAGCCCTCCACTACGGCGTCTCTCATATCGATTATCATATTGTGGGTTTGGGACGTTGAACAACACATATCAAGATCGTCTCACATGCAGCATGAACATTATGCAACATTTATGCACGTTATTTCTTATGTTCTGCTTTACTTGGCTATCAACTTTTACCCCAATCACTGCCCATAAAATTGTGCTGTTAAATTACTTATACCGTGCTTCTGATGACCTAGCTTATTTTTTGTTAGAGTTGTGCGAATAAAGAAGTTTAGGATGTGACGTGAATTCGAAGAATAAAGTTTCTATGTCAAACAGAACGTTTTTTTTTTTTCAAATTATTTTTTGATTATATTTAAATACTTTAAAATTAGCCCATAGACAAAGATATTCGACAGGATGCCTTATCATATTCTAATGAATAAAAAAAATTAAGTTGTCTTTTTGACTATATTGGCAAAATTCTGGACCAGTGCTGATAAGTGGCGTTCTTTATTTACCTCATCAAAAAGGGAGGAATGCGTAATAATTACTATTTACGTGATTTGGCTAAAAGTGATATCGACCACACTTTGCACAATATGGACACTATTTCCTCAACCTCTGCTATTCCTTCAACTTCTCTGGATGTCCAAGTAATGTGGCGGACATGGGCGTGCTTTAATCGACTTCCTCATTTGCTGCGCAGATTTCGCTCTCCTACTCCTTGGTTGTGAACGCATTCTGGAACAGTTGTTGGCGCTGGCATTAGTTACCGTGGGTGGGGTCAGCCTTTCCTGCACTCGAATACCACGGATGTTGGACGGCCGCAAAGTGTCGGAAACCTGGCAAAGTGACACTACCACGTCGATGCGTGCTGAAAAACCTGGCGAAAAGGAAAATAGTTATTCTACTTGGTAGCCAGTAGACCTCACCTCGCAGAAGTGCTTTGTGAGCTGCACGAAAACAGAACTGTGCTGCACATAGTGACGCTAGAATCATGCCGTGCAGTATTGATATCAGCCTGGATACCTTGATATCTTGTCGTGTTGCGGGCGACATCGGTGCATTTTGTTTCAAAGCACGTTTTGCGAAAAGAGTCGATGGAGTATGAAACTAAAACCACCTTCCCGGCGTTATCAAACATCACATGGCAGTGGCAGATTCAGGGACAATATGACATGTACACGGAACGCGTTCATTTCAAGCTTGCCTAGAGCCTGTTTGCATTAAATTGGTTCCTATAGGGAAGTGCAACTACGGACGCGACCTATGCATTATTCTCATAAAGAGGGAAAGATCTTTCACACCCTGACGACAGATGCATCGCGTGTATTTTGCACGCATGAAATCTGTATGTGTGAGCGTTGCAAACAAAGCTAGAAAATACTTAGCTGCGCATCGGTTGGGAATAGTTTCTAGGAAAAATATCCACACCACGATGGCAGACTTGCAGGTGTTTTTAAGCAGCTCCGTGTTGACTGAGCTTGTCAAGGCCCCCGAGACAGCGTTCGATCATGACGTATCTAGAGGTAACATTAAAATCAGCGAAAACGGATCACTGAAAAAAAATTCTGGCAGAACGATTTGCAGTTTCTTTTAGGAATCACAAAACACACTTTTTTTCCTGCTTACATTCAAGCTCGTGACATGCCATAGTTTTAAGAAAAGTTAAGGCATTACGCGCACATGCATTTTAACAGCAACACTGCTTAAAAATAGAAGTTTTTTGAGTTGCCTATAAAACAAAATCCAGCAGATCCCCCGTACCTTGAGGATTAACGTAATGCGAAGCATGCAGTAGGAAGGTGATCGTGTATCAATTATTTTATTGAGCGAGACTTCATGAAATCACGCAAAATATATGTACCAGTGTTGCACGCTCCGACATATGTTGAACAAAGGCAGATGTTCATATAACCAGTTCTTTGCACTTGCGCAATTATGCCAACAAGGACATGAATATTAGCAACACCAAGCGGACGCGATAAGCTGATATGAAGCGTCAATGCTCCCGAGGATGGTAGCCATCGACATTGCTGCATAAATAAACCTCGGCGCATGGAACCCAATTACAGAAGACATTAATCCGACAGGATGGCTGAACCATAGGAGCCCATATGTAATGTTTATAAAATTGAGTAGCCAGCACTCTAACCCAAATTGACACTTCATAAACATTAGAACCTATTTGAAATGTAGTTCCAGACCTGGCGTGCTCTCTGGAAAAATACTTGAATGCCACGCAGAATGCTAGGGTTTGTTTCTGTTGGAACATTGACATTTATTACTTGCATTTCTGCGCTCAACACTGGCGATGTCCGCTTTTTTATTAACAATCAAGTGCTATTATTGCCCATGTGTGTTCTCGCCGTTTCTCGGTATTTATAAACTGTCAAACACCTGCGGCATATACCCACATACCAGTGGCACCTAACCGCTCTCGAGCACGTGCCACTGTTTTTTGGAAAGTGTCTGACAACATACGTGATACCATTGGGACATTATTCGTGTCTTGTCCAGCGCATCATATTTGTCAAACAACCTATAATAATTTTGGTTCACGCCATGTTAAAGGGGGCGATCATGAAAGCACCCGGCTGACGTAAGCGCCTAGATGGATAGATAGATAGATAGATAGATAGATAGATAGATAGATAGATAGATAGATAGATAGATAGATAGATAGATAGATAGATAGATAGATAGATAGATAGATAGATAGATAGATAGATAGATAGATAGATAGACAGACAGACAGACAGACAGACAGACAGACAGACAGACAGACAGACAGACAGACAGACAGACAGATAGATAGATAGATAGATAGATAGATAGATAGATAGATAGATAGATAGATAGATAGATAGATAGATAGATAGATAGATAGATAGATAGATAGATAGATAGATAGATAGATAGATAGATAGATAGATAGATAGATAGATAGATAGATAGATAGATAGATAGATAGATAGATAGATAGATAGATAGATAGATGACGAAGTACATGCAGTACGCAAAGAGATGCTTCGCAATTAATGAAGACGAGATATGCGCCCGTTACCATCCTGAAAAACGAGTATATGTAACAGAACTAGTGTAAACACCCTTATATTCCCCATTATTCACTAAATATTAACCAGAAAACAGTTATCACAACGAATCGCTGAGAAGTGACAATGGCTATACGAGTACCCCGCGTAGGTGAAAAGCAACGGAAGCTGCGAAAATATCCCGAAGTGATGGAAGGCCTATGTCAACGACGATGTATCCGGAGATCCATGAGAGGAGCGAGTGTCTGTCTCGGAAGTTTGGGCACTCGTGTCCCGTCTGTGGCTGGCTGAACTTTACCTCGAAGTTCTCTGCGGAGAGAATCAACTCAGAAACAATCTAGCACCATTTAGGTAAAGCCTAGCAATGACCTCATGAAGAACCTGCGTCACCTTTCTAAGAGTTACAGACAGTTTGCAAGCAACCAGATCAGTCTCAATCGTCAGGTTTTGACATTTCAGCGTTTTCGTGGCTTAGTAAATGCTTTGCCAGTTGTTTTTTTTTGTATTTAGGGCTCTCATAAACTAGTGCACTGGGTTATATTCTACTGAGTGCTGGATAAGAGGATGCCACGCTTAGAACTTTCACGCTGAATATTTTCTAGTCTACGCACGACGATTGAGTTACCTTGTCCACAGTAGCGTCAGCGGATGGTGACGGCTGTTGGCCTTTCCAATAGGTCATAGTCCACAAAAACATTTCAGTTTATGCGTATTCTTTCGAAGGTCTGTGGTTTGATTCTAACCAAGTGATGCCGTTGTACCAATTTTCTTGAAGTTGAAGCGTTCCAAAAGGTAAAACTTTTGGTGCGAATGCAATCTAATACCAAACACTATTTCGAAAAATATTCAAAATTTGAAATATTCGCACAGCCAAAAATTGGACGCTAATGCTTCACATAAAAAGCAAACGTGAACTGAGGTAATCCTCTGTGACATATTTTCATAGAAAATAATTTTGTACAATATAGTAGCAGTTGGTTTACATCTCCGGCAAAAAAAAAATAAAAGCTAACTGCACACTATGGATCGGTATAGAAGCGGCATAAGGTATCACGCAACACAGCACCAATGCGCGCAGCGCACAAGAAGGCCGTAAAAGTCTGCAAGCTGAGAATGTTTACTCCATCAGCAGCTAAATTAATTTCAGCAGACCATGACAGCATCTGAAAGTTCGATGAAAGTTCGATGAAACCTCGTTAATTTATTGCACTCACGAATGCAACTGTGCCGGTTGCGGCTTCGGAGCACTCGGCTTGATTGCAGCCCCTTCGGGGGAAATTACGTTTTCGGCGCTTAAAGCACTTAAGGGTGATGGAAGACTGTTTAGATGAAAATATTTTGCGGTGAACACGTTAGATGCGCTGACATCGCTTCTTCGTCAGCTAGTTTTTTGCTTGTTTGTTTGTTTTGGTCTTTTTTCATTTGTCACCCCCATTGAAAGAAACGAGAAAGACAGGATTGTAATGTAGGCTAACTCTTCTCTATATACTACAACGGTTTGCTTTGGGGTGCTCAGTGCATGAGCTCCCTCTTTTCTTCACACTTTCAACTGGTTTCTCCACTGCCTCTGGTGGTGGCTGTTGACGAAAGCCATTTGCAAACATCATTGTTTTTATTGAAGTACGTTAGAAATAAAAATGCACAGACGATGCCGAGTTTAGGCAAAGAAACTCAAAAGTTAGGGGCATGCAAGACACAATCGCTAGGATAAGTTAATGATGCAAAGGCTCGGGTTTCAGTTGCCTCTCTCTCTCTCTCTCTCTCTCTATTTTTTTTTGAACATCACTGTATACGCTAGAAGGCGTTTTTTGTATGCCACAACAAGATAATGCCAGATCTCTCTCTTTTTTTTTTACAACAAAGCTGTTCTACTTCACCGTAGTATGTGCGGTGTCACCAAAAAAAAAAAAACGTCATCAAACGACACGCACTCTCTTCGCCCATTTTTTCTTTTTCATCGTCGTCGTCTTCATCTTCCGCTTCGCTCCCGAAACACAAGCGCCGGTTTCTCCTGGCGAGATGGCGAGTACAGATAGAAAGTAAGAAATGGCAAAAGAGAGACAAAGATAAACAGTGATAAAAAAAGAGAGTAAATATAAAAAATAAACTCTCCACGAGGTGAGATTTGAGCGCGCTTTCACACCGTTTGAAGGCGAGTGGGTGACAGGGCACAGCATAGTCTGGTATAGTAAAGCATAGCAAGAGGTTTCTGAAGAGAAGAGAAAGAGAGGAGTGCAGATGTCAGGATGATGAGGAGGAAAAGAACAGGAGGGAGTAATGCACACCGTAGAAAGAAAGAGAACAAAAAACAGAAAGAAAGAGAAAAGATGGAGTGAAACAAAGAGAATCAAAAAAGGAGAAAAAATAAAGATCGAGTGAAATATATGGATATCAAGAAATTACAGATACAGAAAGAGAGATAAAAAGGCTAAGAAAGGTATAGAAGTGGAGAAACAAATTGGGAGCCATGAATGAAAGGGAGGGGAAGACCCTGAGCTCCACCCCTACCTCCGCTTTTGCACCGCTTGTGTGGAACCACCCTTTACATATTTTCAAGAATAACATTAAAAAAATATAGACCGTGTGCCTTAGGAGGCTTTGCCCACGTAAACGACGCTCATTCGTATTAATCCCTGATTTTCTAAAGCTTGCATAAATCTATAGTGCGTTCAGGGATTTGTGTAGCATACTCTAGGGGAATTTACCATGTAAAGTTTAACTATTTATTTTGTAATCGTAAGTAGGAACGTTTCTGGCTAAGTGAGAAGATTTTATTAGAAATAGTCTATTTGCAATTCAGCTATACTGCAAAATTATACTAGAATGGTGAGCTGGCGGTATTAGAACATGGTAAATGAGAGCTTGAAGAAATGTTGGGTTGGCTAACTGCAGAAATTGTTTGTACATAAAATATATTCAGACTGCGCGCTTGCGCAGCGTACAAATTCCTGTGAAGAAAAACAACTCACTTACGCATATGCTTTCTTTCTTCCGGGCGTTTCATTGGTACAGTTATGAAGGAACACTCCTGAATATAAAGAACCGGTAATTGAACGCGCTAACGTACTTATTTTTTCTTTGTATTTCTCGCACCTAACTTGGTGACGCCGATGTAGACATAATTCTGGATCAAAAAACCTGGTTTGCATCAACTTGAATTGCACCTTAGCCATTACAAAATTCGGTATCACAATAAACAGAACGCCGTTGACAAGAAGACGTGTTTGGGCGTTTGTCTAACTATAACCTTCAGTGCCGCAATACCGCATTTAATTTCACGCGGCAAACATATCCATGAAATATTTGAGGCATAGGACTTAGATTGCCTGACCCGAAATAATAATTCACATTCCATTTCATTCCTATTAATATATATATATATATATATATATATATATATATATATATATATATATATATATATATATATATATATATATATATACATAAGGAAATGAAGTGTATACCTAAGGGCTCGTTTTTCCGTTTTTTGACACAGTATTAATGAGATTTAACAGACAATAATATCAAAGACTCCTTGGCATTAGTGTCTGTTAGACATGTCGGGTTTAACGTCCCAAAACCACCATATGATTATGAGAGACGCCGTAGTGGAGGGCTCCGGAAATTTCGACCGCCTGGGGTTCTTCAACGTGCACCCAAATCTGAGCACATGGGCCTACAACATTTCCGCTTCCATCAGAAATGCAGCCGCCACAGCCGAGATTTGAACCCGCAACCTGCAGGTCAGCAGCCGAGTACCTTAACCGCTATACCACCGCGGCGGGGTATTATTGTCTGTTAGATCTCAGATATATATATATATATATATATATATATATATATATATATATATATATATATATATATATATATATATGTGTGTGTGTGTGTGTGTGTGTGTGTGTGTGTGTGTGTGTGTGTGTGTGTGAGTGAGATCTAACAGGCAGTAATGCCAAGGAATGTACAGGGGAAGTTATTAGAACCAATGGAATGTAAATAAGAAGTAAAAAAAGTGGATGAAAAAATAACCAGCCGTGAACAGGAATCGAACCTACGACCTTGGAATAACGCGTTCGATGCTCTAACCACTGAACTATCACAGCTGCCTTCCCTCCATCCACTTTTTTGGGTTTATATGTGAATTTAGAAGTAGGAGTGTAAGTCAGCGCCATCTATAAGCCAAGCGGCGAGTGTGAAACACCCTTTTTATGCGCATGTGTGGCGTCACGTAGCACGTGGACTTATTACGAGCGCGTAGCTGACCAATAGTCCCTCGTATACAACCTAATGACACCAAGTCTGCCAGTACGAGACCCATATTGTGTCAAATCACGGAAAAACGAACCCTTAGGTATACACCATTTTCCCTTATTCATTAACGAGGGTCAGGAAAAAATTTATTCAATAGTTTAAACTAACTGCATGAGGGCTTCATATGTAAATTTTTATGACTTTGCGAATTGCGCGCTGTTCTGATAACCTATATTGTCTCTCTCAAAAAGGCCGGAGGGGACGAAAACCGAAAGGACAGGGAGGTTAGCTAGTATTTACACCTGCTGGTTACGCTGTGATGGGACAAGGGGTGAGGCGAATAAAACATCATAAGAAAGAGACGTTACAAAAACAGGGAAATAACACCTTGCACAGAACAAGCTGAAACAATGGCATATACAGGAGCGTAGAAGTTAAACTGTATAGTTATCCATAAAATAGTACGCACCACAAGATGGTGTGCCCAAATGCATTTCGCATCGTCTAGTGACGAGCCGTATGCTGTTAAGTGATATGGTATGGTGGTAGCCAAGCCAGAGCTACACTTCCGACATCACATGCCTTGCCACAAACACAGATGGCAATTTTGAGACGAATTGACGTGTTACTTAACATTTCGTGAACAACTGTATTTGCTCCGCTTTTAACTCGTATTGACTTGATGCAGACTTTGCCTTTTATATTCATTACTGTGACCTCATACATCTTTGCTTATTTTTTTGTCCACGCTTATCGGTCTCTGCCTACTTATGATAACACAGATGCCTGCTGATAACGAGTGCAAAAAGACAGGTGCACGCTTTTATACCGGCTATAGTAGTGGTGAAAAGACCACAAGCTAAAACATTTATGTTGTAAGTGCATTCACGTGTGAAACCACCACCAGCAATAAGGAACAAGTCAGACTCCACGAAGTCGGCTCTTATGGCTTTGCTTCTCAGGTCGGCTGTAGACGAGCAACGAAAACGCTGTGCAGGTGTGAGTGATGAGCAGTTCAAGCTCCCTCAAGGGTTTCCCGAACGAACAACAAGAAGTCTCCACTCCTTGTCTCCGGGGATTGTTCGATTCGTGGGTGGCTTCAGATCACGTTCATTTCTCATGTGCTGTGCTCTTGGTTACGCAAGTCGATGTGCTTAGGCCTCCTTTTGTGCGTTGATTCAGTTCACTTTCTTGTACCCGTTCTTTAACCGTCCTTCAAGGCAGGTGCCTTTAGCCGGAAAGTCCCTGGAGAAGCAGAAAGTGTTGATCTAGGATTCTTGTTTTAAAAACTTCTTTTTCGTAGATACCTTCGATATACTATACCCATGAAATAACGCAGTTGTTTATAAGTCTGAGTGATAAATGCTACATCTCCGAAATTTCTGAGACATTCTAGTGGTAACCACGAAAAAAAGTGCTAGCATTTACTTCTGTTTATATGATATTCCAATTGCTTTTTTATCTTGATTTTTTAGAGCGCAGAACTTATGCAAGTGTGTGTGTGTGTGTGTGTGTTTTAACAGCGTCGCTGTCACCATTCGCGTTGTCGTTGTAGGTGTAACCGAAATACTAGAACGAAAACTGTTAGACATAAAAAAGTGAAACTAGAACAAAATACTCAGGATTGAATGGTATGTGAGCCCGGGCCCAGAGCGTGGCACATAATTTTCTACCACAGAGTCACACTGATGCTCAAAATTGATACGCAAAAAGAAGCTATACAGGCGTCACGAAGGTAGGGGTGGGGGAATCGCGTCAACCTATGTCAAATAGCGTGGCAAAAAAGTAAAATAGCAGCCAGTCATCGTACAATCCTAATTGCGCTGCGAGTGTGTGGTTAAATGTTTCTCAGCCACTGCTATGTGCTCAGTAACACTTCGTCATCATCAACCACATGCTGCATCAACAAAGAGCACGCAGTGCCTTACAGATGTGAGGTACACCAACCTCGTTTATTCGCAAAAATAAGAATATTGCTTATGAAGGTGATGTACCACGCCTCAAAAGTTGTGATTTATTCCGTAGTACATACGTTGCCGACAGCCGAAACTTCAAACACAGTGGACTTTGCCCCAGCATTAAACTGTGACAAGAGTTTTCATTAGGCATTATCATACTCGTCGGGGATTTTTTTTCTTAATGCGGTCCTATATTATCGTTTTTATGCACTACAGTCACTCCACACTATCATACAATATAGCCTTCCAGGTTGACTAGCTGGGTCAAAAACAGAAACTTAACTTTATCCTTGTATAGCACGCTATTCCTTCTGTTTTATTTGTGGGCGTGGTTTTTGAATTCTCATGGCACTAAAACTGCACTAGCTCGACTGACTTGCCCGCAAAGTGTTCGACGTTAGCCTAACGCACAAACGATAAAAAACATTTCATTTATTTGCACATCACACCTAAAAGTTACAGAGTTTATAGCTTAGTTTCTTCATAAGCAAACCACATTAGGCATTAAAATTAAAGACTTAATTACGTTAATATATTCCTGACTTATGACACATCACATTGTGCCACCAATCTCTATGCCCCTCAATATAATGCTTATAATACATTTACTGGTTTACCCCAGTTTGTAAAAACGGCAAAATCAACTACGAGTGTTTTAATGAACTTCACTGCGGGGCTACAGACTTTGCAGTGTTGAGACTTCAACCATCCAGAGAAAGGCTCACAAGGTTGTACATTCTGTTTACCGATGTTAGACAGGAATATCCAGTGATGCACGAGCATTTTACACTATGCTTTCTTGTTTTACTCTATTAAGGAATATTTTACAGGCATGTATTAGTATTTACTAAACGAGGCTTTCAAACCCTCAATCGTTTTCATAATTTTCTCTGCAGCGAACCGCCTTTTGGTGGGTTCCTTTGATATTTCGTCGATCGTTCTCTTTTTCTTAATTCCCTTAGTGCCGTCTTGACATTATTGGACTTCACGGAGCATGCAGAGCTTTCGTTCCGTGTGCTACCATCATGCTTGTACTGTACTTTTTCTGCCCTAATAGAACTTACCAGTAAAGGAATCTCAAAACGATGCATGGGCAAGTATGCTAAGTTCAAGTCGAGACAACCCTGATGAAATTTCAGTCCTAATACAAATGTGTTTACCGCCCTATTGTCGCTTAAAAGAGTTCTGCTTTGATGGAGGTAGCGCTTTTTTTTTGTCTCTGTCGTTAAACATTTATAGAACTACACTTTTATATAAAATTAAGGCATTGTGATTCAATGTGCCTTGTAATTAGCGCAATGGCAACATTTTTTAAATTTATACAGGCTTGGAGCACCGTGACATCGGGCAACAGGTGGGCTTTGCCATGACTGAACTTAATTAATTTTTTTAGTTCTGTGCTAAAGGTGGATAATGGGACATTGAAAAAAATAAGTCAGCAACACAATAGTGGCACTAAGCTGCAAAAGGTGCGCTGCTGGGTAGCCTTTTATTTTATTTCTTTTTGGTTTTTCTTTCTTCTTTCCACTTTTTTCATGTTTCTTTTCCCGTTTTTTTTGTTTTTCTGAAAATTTTTGTTTATTTTTACTTTATTGCTACCTTTTTCTCGTTTTTTTTTTTTGGTCCCAGCGGCTGCAGCGTATGGTGTTAGGCAACATGAACAAAAGCTCAGACAGAAGCTCCTTACCGGGAAATTGGCCTTATGGCTGTATAGCATTCCGTTCGCGAATCATATTTTCTTTTCGGTCAGCCGATGCTTCTTATGTCAGTAGGGTCAGCGTGCCCACTTTTATTGGCCGATCCTGGAGACCATTGCAAGACTGGGAAAGCAGATGCACAAAACCACTGACTTGAGAAAATAGTAGGGGCGTGGGAAGAAGTGTATTCCACACTCTTAAAAAAAAGTTAGTAAAAAGGTAGTAACTGCAAGCGAACAGGTAGTAACGACAACGGTTACTACCTTTCCTGAACCGTTCCTAGCTTCTTCCTACCTATTTACTACTTACATTAGTAAACAGTTGCAACCTAACTGCAATAGGGTAGCAACTGCAGCTGTTACTACCTCTCTTGAATTTTTACTACCTCTTTGCTACCTATTTACTACATACATTAGTAAGCAGTTACTAGCTGCATGCAAAGAAGTATAGTAGCTGCAACGTTTACTACCTCACTTGAGGTATTACTAACTTTTTCGTATTCTTGTTAGTAAAGAGTTGAAATGTTGAGTAGTTGAAGGTATTGAAATACAAATTCTATACTTGATCACGGTCTCTCTCTTCACCAAGCCCAGGGGTGGTTCATGACCCTTATATATATATATATATATATATATATATATATATATATATATATATATATATATATATATATATATATATATATATATATATATTATTCGAAGGTCGTTATTCGAAGGTCGCAGGTTCGGTCCCTGCCCACGGCAAAGTTATTTTTTCACCCACTTTTCTTTCTTCACGTTTACATTACAATTTGGTCTAATACCTTTCCCTATACTTTCCTCTTGGCATTATTGTCTGTTAGATCTCATTATTATTGTGTCAAAACACGCAAACACGAGCCCTTAATTATACACTTCTTTCCCTTATATATATATATATATATATATATATATATATATATATATATATATATATATATATATATATATATATATATATATATATATATATATATATATATATATATATATATATATATAGGCACCATGTGTAAAAAACAGAAAATATTCTATAGGTGTAAATTTTCACAGCTGTACATTTGCATAACTCTAAGCTAACAGGCCCTAAGCCGTAACTTTGTGGCTGCCCATTGTGTTTCATGTTGATTAACCGAAATTGTTCGCTGAATGATAATATTTCGGTTGCAGTTGAAGGTAGCAATTTCACATTAACAGCAGATGTGCGCATCAGATAGTCCAAAGTAACAATCATATCAATTATCCGCTCCGGATACTACTAAATAAACAGAGCAATATGTAACAAAGTAACCATGCACAATGCGTTTCACTATAAATGTGGTGGATATCATTTAATTTGTTATCACACAAAGTGCCATGCGCTCTGCAGCAATACAGTGGGAAGAGACCAATAACACTGATAAAAGAAAAAGAATGTAACAAGCTTTGGTTAGAAAACAGTAGATGAAAGGGTGCATCAGGTACAGTAAAAGATAAATACAGTAAAGACAGCACACTAGAAACCATACACTAAAAGAGAGATGTAACATAAAATCATACGTCATCTTCAGTTGCGTAGCCAGGGAGGACATTTCCAAATACACAAACTCCAGAGCAAAAATATATGAAGTATGACTGAAACCCCTCTCCTAAAAAAACATTGGCTACGCTACTAGTAGTTTAGATTCAGCCCGTGACAAAAAGCTGTCTAAGATGACAATTTGGACATCATTCAACAATCATAATTTCAGGCCGTAGCATCAGCTCAGCACCAAAATATAGGTCAAGAACTTGAGGTGATGGAAGATTGAAGGGCTGTACAAGTTTTTGCTCGTCTGTATTGTCGACAACATACGACCAGCGGTGACGATCGAATCTGACTGTCATGAGCACATCTACAAGCAGGAAAAGGCTTCCGCAGTAAATATACAGCCTTCTTATTTGGCCAAAAAGTGGCAGCTGTTGCTTCTCTAGGATGACTACATCGAACTTTTTGAAAACCAAGTTTTCCACCTCGGCAGAACCAACTTCCCACACTGGAATGCCAGGAGAGACAACTTTGCGCATGTATGAGCACAAGTCTTCTAGCTTCAGCTGCCTGGATCTTTTAGTCTGTATGCCACGGTCCACTTCTAAGTTGGAAAATTCGAAACTCTGCAGCAACTGGTGTCTTTCTGCGATAGACTTGCATATATTTCGAAAGTTTTGGTTGCGCTGTGCAATAGTTTTCATGTACTGGTGTTTGGCTTCATATCGCATGCACCAGTATTGCTTTAGTGGACCAAGTTCACTGATGAGCCGAGGGTAATGAATCAAGAAATGCAGTTTGGGTATTATTGCACCAGGGTAGAGAGCAGCAAATGAAGATAAAAAAAATCGTATTTCATCTTGCAGATATGCCAAATGGTCGTGAGGAATCTTGTCGGCAAATGTTATATCTGCAATGCTTCTCAGAAGTAGGTACACTTCCCAGTGCTCATTTTGTTTAGGAACAATATCTGCAAACATAAGAGAAAAAAATCTGAATAGGCACCACTTTTGAGAAGCTGTTCCCTTGTATGCACTTTGCCCATTAAGAAAGGATTTCACGACTTCTTCCGGTTTGTTCTTTTTGTCGTGAGCACCAAAAACGAATGTGCGGATACGATCAAGGTCTGAGTGCCTAATTACTCCAGAACGAAGCAGGCCTTGCAAAATGTGCCTTAATACATGTGGAATGGCTCCCTCCAGCACATCGTGCATCAAGTCCGGAGGCAGTTGCACTGTCACATCAAAATAGGCAACATCTGTGAGTGGAGATTCATCTTTAACGCCGTACAGTGCTGTGCCTAGCTGCCTATTTATTTTAGCACTTGCAACGTGGTTTTGGTGCAAGGGCAGATTTCGAACCTGAACATCACTCTCGTGAAAGGCAGTGTTGAACGCCGAGTTTGGTGAAGTACAAAATCTGCATGGACGACCACGGCTGAAAGAACACGTGAATCCGCCAAGTCGATTCATTGAAAGGTTATCACCGGAAAAGGCAACAAGAATCGCTCTCACCTTTACCGCAACAGAGTTCTTCCACAGAGTGAAACCAGTCATCCATAAAGCTGATACGTCATCTACAACTGGCTTCAAAATAACATTGATTCCGTGCTTGATGACAAGTCTATATGGTGCAACTAAAACTACATGGATAGAGCTGAGCTATGATCTGTATTTGGCATGGATGTTTACCACGCTGAAATACACGACAAGGATTTTGTGAACACCCCGCTTTGACCCCAGCGGATTCACTATCTCCACTTCGTCGCTGTACAACACAAAAAAAAGCGTATACTGCGCGCCATCCTCGAGTAGTGCATGCAACTTTTCTTTGTATATGCAGCCATCCCTAAAATTATGCAGCGTTGGTGAAGGCGCTCCTGTTGAGAAATCTAGCTCTATGTGGTCGCGGAAGTTCTCAGAGGACATAAGATTTCGCATGACACCACTTATAGGAACAAACTGAAAAGTCTCACCAGCACCAAGATCACGCACTTCAGGCTTTACGTAGGGCAGGTGACGCTTGGCGAATTGCTCTCGCTTATATTTACTACTTGCTGCTTGAAAAATATCCTCTAAGAATTCACCAGCGAGTAACTTGCGCAGTTCGATTCCTGCCGACTCCATCGCGATGTTATTTTCAATGACAGAAGCGAATGTCCGAATTATGTCGAGAAAGGTAATCTTGAAGTCATTGAAAACACTTTCTGCCGTAGAGTGCGGTAGCTTGTGCACTTCTGCAACACGAAAAAAAAGTAAGCACAGCTGTTTTTTTATTTTCAGCACGAAGTCGTTGATTGTGGTCACTCG
The DNA here is from genome assembly GCF_043290135.1 of Rhipicephalus microplus. Taxonomy (NCBI): domain Eukaryota; kingdom Metazoa; phylum Arthropoda; class Arachnida; order Ixodida; family Ixodidae; genus Rhipicephalus; species Rhipicephalus microplus. Next base: position 359,838,058 of record NC_134710.1, on the reverse strand, counting down.
AGCAGTGGGAACAGAGACCGCATCGCATTCCGTGTTGATCATGTTCGACGAGCAACCAGATGAAAACATTTCACTGTGATCACCCACTGTGTCGTGCGCAGCGCAGCTTGTTGTGGCACGCACCGGTGGTTCTTCGAGGACTGTTGGTTCAACACCGGCTTCCTCTGCGTCATCCATGTCCATATATCGTCTGTGCACACGGTAAATGTGCCTTCGATAAGATTCGAACTCACTGTAGGTTTTCGCACACCCATCCACACCGCACATGATAGAAAATCTATTGTCGTGGCGATGGTCTCTTATGTGCCAGACGACTTTGCAGAGCTTCGTGGACGAGAACGCACATCTTGGGCATGAGTGTAACATGTTCACTCGCGGCAGTATTTGCGTACAGCCGCTGGGCGGTATTCTGGACTAAGTACGCCGACGGCTCACCATGATTACAGGTAGCTACATGGCAGACGTAACTGCAGTTCTATCCGTAGTTTTCACCAGCCGAACTGGGCCAGCATGGCTTACCATTTAGGACCAAAAAGTTGACAAGACGGCGGAGGGCGAAAAACATGAACCGGCAACACGTGGAAGCTCCGCATTCTTTGAGGGTTTTTGCACGGCCGGGCTAGACTGCACCTGGAAGGCGGGCGTCGTGGAGGAAGGGGGGGGGGGGGTGGGTGGCAAGGGTGAGATATTTTCACTGACAATAAGGATAAGGAGTAGTTGCCTTTACACGGGAATTCATGTGCCGTCTTAGCTGCGGGTAGCGAGAGGGTACACATTCCTACACGTGTCTAGCAGCGCCGTGAATATTGGTCGATGCAGAAACGGTTTCTTTCAAAATCAAGTTCAAGATCTAGTGAAGGATTCGACGAAACACCGTCTGGCGAGGGGCATACGTGTCTTGCAAATAAACAAACACTCGCCAAATTTGCAACGATATACGTTGCAATTAGCGAGCGTTTGTTTATTTGCAAAACAAGTTCAAGATTTGAAAAAGCCACGCTAAACTGGACGGACATGCTTTTCGTGGAAGTACACTGTGCAGGTGGATTTCTTGGACCTGCCCTTCATCGTGCCCGAAATACAGGCTGCCCGTAGGGAAAGCGCATGGGTTGGTTTACTTCATGCCACGCACGTGCTTATTGTGACATTTCATTCGTAGGGCAAGTATTGAACTTCCTGAGAAGCTACGGCAACATAAGAGCGATGTCCCCAAGTTCCAGTGACAAAGAGTACGTTCGCGGACCACGGCATCTATTTTCACAATGCCGGCGTCGTCGAACAAGATGCAGCTTATTTAAACAGGTTTTCGCGAAATCCTGGCCTATCCAAGACAGTCAGTCAGTCAACAAACTTTTTACACATTCCCCTGAGGAGCTGACGTCTTTCAAGACGGCTGGTCGGCTGCGGGCGGCACCCACGTCGGTACAGGAAGGGCATGCCCCTTTCGCAAGGAGACAGCCAGTAACTTCAACCGGCTTAAGGTGCGCTGCTAATCGAGTGCGCTCAATATAATTTCGCTCATCATGAAGAATAGGCACGACCCCACGGCAGGAAGAAAAAGTACGCGAATCGTGGAATTTTTTCTTGCAGCTAAAAAAAAAGAAGAAAAGAAGTGGATATTTCAAGGGCTAGTTTTTCTTTGTTAGTCTTGATATTGCACCTAAGAACAACAAAACAAAACATTTGTTTACTCCTTACTTTGATTGGCGTCCCTCTGTTTCAAGTAAAGTCCATTAATTAAAGGACTGCACAGCAAGCATAACCGCAATTAGTCTCCTAACCATGGTTATAGAAATTAAACGGGTGATTCCACGGGAGATAAGGTAATAAACCGAACTGAAGTGAGATCGACAGGAATCTGAAAAGGATGTATCACATTTGATTGAGTATTTCATATTTTATGTATATAGCACCAAGCAGCCCGAAAAGGAACCCAGTTTTCTTTTAAACTGCATAATTTATGGGATCAAAAATATGGAACATATTCAATGCGGGGGACCAATTTCATCACCCGTCGTTCTCGACAGGTGATGAGGGTGTTATAAGCAAACATTACCGTTGAATTTTTTGTGTGAAATGTATGCGACAGAAACAGTAAAGTAACATTTATGAAACGTACTTGTAAAGCGAAGGAAACTATTTTTGAAAAATTTCTGAATATGCAACACTAAGTATAAATTGTTGTTGGGCGATTTGATTTAACGTCAGTAGGGTACATAATACCGCAAACTTGGAAAAAACACAGATTCTAGTAAATAAGTAGGAGGGAGCAGAAAGGTCGTGCGATAAACTTCTTTGTTTATTTGAAAGAACAGGCCACCAGATTACAAATCTCTGCGAATGCGTGCGTCAAAATCGGTAAACACTGGTCACATTCGCGTGTCAGAAAGCTGCAGCTCGTTTTGGTAAAGTAAAATAGTCGTATCAATAATGTAAGCTGTGCCTCTTTTCTTAATGTCAAACGCCCCCAATAGCTCGCACTAATGTTTCGTTGCTTCTGCCTATTATCTTGACCTCGCGAAGCCGAGGATCACATCTGCAGGCTATACCATGCGCAGGTAAATACGCATTTCTTTTATTCTTTAGAGATAAAGGATGCTCCCGAGTCGGTCGTTGAGACAGCGTCCTGTTTGGCCTACGTACGTATTCCCACACGACAGCGGTATTTATGCAACCGTCACGCATTTCACATAAGGTATGGTGTGCTTCTTCAGGCATCCAGGCATTTCTGTCAACGTGGCTGACCCACGGACACCGTCCAGCCAACTTGTGTGGTGCCGAGATTACGCCCACGTACCATGCTTATTCCAGCTCACAATCATCAAAAGGTAGCAAAGGTTTGCTTTTGCGTCCACGTCTGGTGATGATGTAAAAATTTGAACGACTCTCGAGTGCAACGATCCCGGCGGCGATACCAAATGTTTGTTTTGTCGAGAAGTGGGTGACACGTGTTATTGGTACCTACTTTACACAGTGTTTAGACTTGAGTGAATAGCCGTTTGTAGAAGAATTATTAAGATGCTCGCTTAGCCGAATGTTTACACACCGACACCAACTCGAACAATCAGCCATTTTTACACACCAACCCGGTTGCCCCACGTACACCCACCTCAGTTGTCTATTGGCACAATGGTCACAGTAACTTAGAGTGGTCTAGAGTGGCTATAGACCACTCTGGGCTCCGTGTTTCGGAGCACAAACCGAGATCTCAACCAAAAAGTGTCACTTTTTTTGGTCTAGTGAAATATGCCGATGGAATATGCATGCCGATTCGACGCTGCAGTGTACTGGTTTAATATGGCAGACAGTGTGCCATCTTAAGAAGCGGAGGTTGGGAATACTTTCTAAGAAGAATAATAAAACATTAATTGGACAACTGCAGATCGAGAAGACATACGCGCCCGATATGTTTGAACTCTTTAGTGTGATTCAGCGGTCCTCTGGATACCATTCAATTGTACGATATGCCGGGGCCATCCTGATTAAATGCGTCGCAGTGGTCTAGCTAAACTATATATGGTCATATCTCCGACGAGCTTTGTAAAGGCAGCCACCCGCCCCATTATTCTGTCAACTAACATGATTTTAATTAGAACTAACAGACAATGACTCCAAGAAATATATAGAGGGTGTTATTAGAAGTAATTGCAATGTACATGTAAAGAAAGAAAATGGCATGGAAAGATAGCAGTCCGCTGGTAGGGACCAAACCTGTGACCTTCGAATAACGCATGCGATGCTCCAGAGCAGGGGTTCGCAACCTGCGGCCCGCGAGGCACTACTATATATGTGGCCCCGGCAGGACGTCCACCCCCCCCTCTCCTTCTAACCTTATTTCTTCGTATACTTAAAGGACCAGGCAGTTTTGGCCTAAAATGCAATTTTTTTAGTAACCAATGTTTAATTGGAACCTCATGACGCGTGCTTAAAATAAACATGATTTTACAGTTTTTTTACATTATCCCTTTGCTCGCAAAGCCCCCCCCCCCCCTTCCATTTGGCCCGTCGCTGTGCCAACTTCTGCTCTAGAGCATCGCACGTGTCGAAGGTTCGGTCCCTGACTGCGGTAAGTTACCTTTTCGTCCACTTTTATTTCGTCAAACTTACATTGCAATAACTACGAATAACATTCCCTATACTATCTCTGGCATCATTGTCTGTTAGTCCTCATTAATATTCTGTCGAACAAAGAAAAACGAGCCGTTCAGTTTTCACTTCTTTCCTTCAGCCAATGTATGTATATCTTTCCTAACAGAACAACAAGACCTTGAAGCAACAAAAAAAATTTCTCACACAGGTTTTGATAGTGAATATTACCTACATGCAACACAATCACTCCATTAGAGTCTCTCTCGGAGTGAGACCGTGCGGAAGTGACATAATATCGCTTGTAGAATAAATGATGTTGACACCGGTGATTGTTTTGTCACGAACTCAATGGCCACGATAAATGAAATCTTAGCACTTCATTCACGTGCTCGGAGAACATATTCAAGTTCTCATCGAATGGCCGAGAGATAACAGAATTCTTTGCCTACATTATGCTTGAAGCAGTTTGTTTTTACGAGTGGCCTTGAAAACTGTGTCTCACACCTTTCAAAACAACACGTGGGGAGCTGCATCACACTATCTGAAATAACACAACCGCTGCTTAATTAGTATTGAGCGAAGTGGTAGCTGCACATGACTTCTGTCGTCGTAAATTCACGTTAAAACGGACGTGGCATCTGCCTACACGAGCGAGTCATGCAGCAGAGAATTAATATAAATTAATTAATTTGTGCGCTCGATGCACACAAATTGAATTGAGTTAGCTTCTTTGTGGTGGTCTTACTTATTTGTACCAATGTCCATCTGGTTAAGCGCATAATTGTAAGCTATATAAACATGGAAGGTGGTGGCGCGTTACAGTGTCGAACGTTAGGGGGGGGGGGGGGGCAGTGGTTTTCAGAATCGGAAAAGAAAGGAAAAGTGAACCCCGCAAATATTTGCCGCCAACTGCGACACCTGAGCAGTGGTTCACTGGGGAAGGGGGATAATAGACTAGAGTGGAGAGATGAAATGGGAATAAGAAAGCGAGAGAAGAGACCAGGAAAAAAAAAGGGGGGGGAGAACTTGTTCTCTTTTCATGCCCTTCTACTCACTCGCTGTCCCCAACTGGACCGGCATAATGAATAAAATGTTCTTTATTACCTTCGCATGCCAGCTACAGGTTTCAGACAGGACAAATTTCCGCTGCACAGAGCCAAATGGTCTTCAAGATTCAAAATTTTAACAACAGACAGCGTCGTTGTGATAGTTACCTTCAGGAGGCGCTGATTACTGAAACGCGGCAGGGGGCGCACACATCGACGGAAGCTGAGCCAGGCTAGGGTGGCTAGCCAGGCAAAGAGCAGGTTGTCGCAGTGTGAACGTGTCAGCAGCTTTCCTCCCGCGCCCACGTGCTTGTGTATTCATGGAGCCGCCGGAATTCCAATATTTGGTGTCATTTCAAGGCCGCAAGAAGATTATTTCTGCTCGTGGACCGACGGAGGCGGACATTTTGGAAGCCTTGAAGACGACAGACTTTGGCCATTCTTTGCAAGCATGCCGGATTGAGGTATGTTGTCTCTATCCTGAAGTGCATCGAATTGCATTGTGACAGTGGCCCAAACAGTACTGATTATATTCCGTTGTTAGCACGTGCTTCAACAGTTTTACCAAGCATGCGCTCGCGCTTTTCGAAGCGTGGGGCTTTTCTTGCCCTGCTCTCTCACTGGAGCTGTCGGCCCGCGAAGCGTGCACGTGGTCTCGGAGTTGCTGATGGGAGATGTAAACCAGGTTTAATCTCCGCTTCGGCGGCGCGCAACCACCCTTTGCTGGCATTCGCAGTGGTTGTGTTGCGATAATGTAATGGTGCGAATCGGCTATCGGGGTGGTTTTAAAAAAAAAGTGAAGAAATAAGTGTGGCCTCGTAACTGTGGCTCACTTCGGAGGTCAACTCAACAACACTGCACCGAGGATGGGGAAGTGGGAATGACAGATGTAGAGGATGAGAGGTGAAAATGGTAAAAAAAAATGCGCACTCGATCTGTCTCTCGGAGGCACGCACGAACTTTCATTAGCGGAAAGTGGGGCAGCGCGCTTGGTCATCCAGTTATCGAGCAGGCAATGCACCAAGACACGGCGTTGGTAAGATGAGTGGCCGTCGCTGAGTTCGTTTCCTGGTGTTCAAATTGAGCGAGATTGTTCACGAATAAAGGCATAGCTAGGATGTTAAGAGGTTAGGTATGTAAGGAGATCAGCAAAAAAAAGTAAGACTTTTGTACCGCACGTAAAACATGAAATCAATAAAATTGGACTACAAGAAAGACTTATTATCAATTTCGAAGGACATGGAATAGGCTAATTTCTGTGGTTACTGCATGTATCTTCCATAGTGAAAATAGCGTGGGTGCAGAAGCTGCTTGTTAGCATCGGCATGCGCAGGGTTCCCCTCTGAAGAGGGGGGCTGGGTGAAGGTTGCACGCCGGGCACGTTCTCTCCCCCCACCCCGAAATTTTTTTTCGCTCTGCCTACACAGAACAAAATGAACGTTTACCTGCCCGGTACCCACTATAGATCAGAAACGTGCCCTCCCCTCTGAAAAAGATATCTGCATACTACCCTGGCTGACTTTGCGCTGCCTTCTGAAACTCAGCACCCCTCTCCCTATTGTGTCAATGAGTGGGGCAAACATGGCGACCCCCTTCTACGTCTTAATTGACAATAGGGTGAGGGGCGGGGGGACCGCCAGCTGTGCTCCCAGGTATGCTCGTCAGAAACTGAAAATTCTCAAAGCTAGCGTAAAGTGTTGTGTGTGTGTGTGTGTGTGTGTGTGTGTGTGTGTGTGTGTGTGTGTGTGTGTGTGTGTGTGTGTGTGTGTGTGTGTGTGTGTGTGTGTGTGTGTGTGTGTGTGTGTGTGTGCGTGTGTGTGTGTGTGTGTGCGTGCGTGTGTGTGCGTGCGTGTGTGTGTGTGTGTGTGTGTGTGTGCGTGCGTGTGTGTGCGTGCGTGTGTGTGCGCGTGCGTGCGTGTGCGTGTGTGTATGTGTGCGTGCGTGCGTGCGTGCGTGCGTGCGCGCGCAGTCTTGTGTTCTGGATGCTTGTTCACCAATGCTGTACGTTTGCCCCACGGTCGGCATTTCTGTCTCGCAGGTGTCGTTAGGTGTGTTTAATGCTTTGTATTCTTTGATATATTGTGTTGCTTTGTGTAGTGAAATCATCAATAATTATTAGGTGTGTGAGTATTCAAATTACCAATGGAATAGCGACGGATCCTTTATCTCTATTTAGCTATTTCATTGCCGAAATGTGTGCACTCGAAACATTAATGGGCTATCAACACTGTATTTATTAGCGCATGATTTCGCTTCTGCAAAAAACTATGGTGTTGCCAAGCGGTGGTGTTGGATGTTGAAACACAGTTTGAATTTTAGCCATTTTTGTAAAGGTGATAGCTGCCAGGTAAAGCCAGCTACATAGGTCAGAGAAAGTGTTTCCCAGAAACAGTCTGGAAGATAGAAGTGCAGCATAGCGTTCTTGCAGAGTAATATGAGAAGCACGATCATAAGATCGACTTCGACATCGCTTCTGTTCTTGAAACAGAAAGGAATCTATGAAGGAGGCTCTTGTTCAAATGCTGTTACATTCAGAACACACCTGTAAACATGAACCGGTCGTTAGGAACAATTCCCTCTGTATACGTTCACAGCCTCCGATACGCGAGAGAAAGAGAAAGCAGGGGCCATTGTCAAACAAGACGGGGAGATGCTTCCATGACCAATATAGTCATCTCCTTAGGAAAATACCGAATTGGTTCCGAAACGTCGAGATCTCTACGAACTTGGCTAGAGCCATTTCTAATTTCTAAATTGTGATACACTGTAGAAGAAAAGTTTGACGACAGAGATAACAACAGAGCTAAAAAATTTGCTTCAGCTTAGCGCACGCAAGAAATGCAGCCTAATAATTCCTTCAACGTGCGAAAATATAAGGCTCCATGGTCTATTGAATGAAGACTTGTGCCATTAGCGTATACAGTATTTTATAGATAGCAGATACTGTGAGTGTGGTTTTTCGTTGTAGCACAGTGATTATCTTCTGCTAGTACAGCAATCATTAAATGCTTTTGTTTATTTCTAATTGATGTTATGAAACAGTGAAATTTCACAAGTTTAATTGTCACTATTTCACAAATCTGAACTTACTGATACCGAATGTCCAGACGAGTAATTTACAATGCTCTTTACAATACATACATTAAGGGTTTCTCGACAATACACACGGCATCATGATAATAATAAAAAAAAACAGGACAAGTAAAGTGATTCTAGGGTGCTATTGAATATAACATTGGTAGTCTGCTTACTTCAGGTTCTGTGCCTATTGAGGTAACTTTATGGGAATTTGAACATCACATCTGAATCTCTTTCAGGTATACAACGTCCGACATGATGAATTTGTGGACCCACCAGCTGGCCATGTCTTCTCTGAGAAAGATAAAATCAGGCTTGTGTGCAGTGAAAACTTCTTAATGAGCTGCAGGTCAGTACCTAAATTTCAGGTGCCAAGTTTAATATTGCTTTTGGAAAACTGCATCACTTACTAGCCTCTGTTTTCAGCACAACTGACAAAGTGACAGCAGTGCATGAAGGTAGCCTGCCCAAGACCCTTGAAAGTAATGAGCAGTCACCTAGTCAGCAGCTTGCCTGCTGTGAAAATGATTATAGGCTACCACCTGTGCCCTTAGATATTAAGGATGCGATTGAAAGGACACAACCAGGAAAAGTGTCCAGTCACACTAAATCCCGCATTGTAGGGTGGATTGCAAATCATCTCATGACTATAACAGTGTAAGTATAGGCATGTATTTGCATGTGTTTAATTCAGTACAGGTTTTAAAGTTGCTCTTTTTTACAGCTATCCAGGAAGCCTCTACGAAGCAGCTGCAAAATCTCTCGTGTTGGAATATCCAGTGCTAAGGGACACTATTGGCACAGGCTGGGTAAGCACTAAAGCAATGGCATTCCTATAACTTTATTGGGATGTCATACATGTTGGTGAGCTAGACTGCAGGTGCCCTTCAAGTTATTTTGTTCTTGGAGAGCATTCAAGAAGTTTCAACCCCATATTTATTACATTTGAATAATTGCCATGCATGTTCTTAGAGTCGTTTCATCGAACTCTGATAATGGCAGACATTAACTTGAGGGTTTGATAATAATCATCAACTAGGTGCCCATGGCCAATATATTCATATCATGCATTAATAAAGTTAAAAACTGGCCCTGGTTATAAGCTTTAACACCGGTTTAAGAGGATAAATACAGATGTAATGCATCGCTTCTGGGGATTGAATATTACCACTAATGGTATATGTAGTTTCTAATCACAGCTTGAATAGAGGCTCACACAAGCTCAGTTCTGCGACTGAAATGCCACGATCTTCGCCATGCCGCATGGCTCCAGCACATACATAAAATGCAGGAACCGGAGTTTGGAATGAGCAGATAAAGCTAAAATACAACAGATATGCTGATATTACTAGGAACAGCTAAATTTGCCAGGTATTGTCACCTGAATCTGCTTCTGCCCCATAGCAGGTTAAAAGCAGTGTATCAAGGTTCCCAAAGAATCATTTGCTTCAAAAGTGACCATGTTCAAAGAGGACAGTGTCCACTGTGCGGAAATTTGAAATAATAAAAAAAATTGTTGTTTCCAGGACTCATGGAAAGTCTCCTTGAAATACAAATTCGCATATATGAGGAAGTCTCTGTGCACAGTTCCAGCTGTTCAAGCAGCGAGAGCAGCTTACGGAAAACGCAAAGACTTAGAAGAAAGCACCAATACTAAGCGGCACTGCCATGTGGTAAGTGAAACGTCAAATGGACTGGTACATAGAACTCAACTATGAAGTCACTCTTATTTTATGTGTGAGCTACTGAAGTAAAACATTATTCATGTTTTTAACGATATAACCTCTTCATATCAACACATTAAGAAGCCAGGCAAGTTTTCAGGGCCATATTGACAGTTAAAGTATAGTAAATGCAAAATAAGACAAAATAAATTTGGTAAACAAAAAAATCATCTTATCTCCTATGGAGAACAAAACAACAACTTTCACAGTTTTCATGCAAGGCTCTATTATTTGAGTCAAGATGGTAACGCTCTATCAAACTTCTATGTGTCCCTGTATGTTTAAAACTCGGCGTTTCAGCAAGTGCCGCGGGCATGTTGCTCGATTCCTCATTCTTTTCTTCATTTTGTAGCTAGGTTCCCGACTTGGCTGATTCCATGCTCCTTGGTTAGCAAGTAGTAGATTTATTGCTCGGTATCAGCTTGTTATTGACATCATGCATCATTCCAGCTTTAAATATTGTGTTCTACATTTTGCACCATACTTATCACTGAAAGTGACTGACAATCCTTTGATTCAACTATTAAACTCGCATGAGTACTGAAATAAGTGGACAGGTGAAATCAAACTACTGCAGCTCAGTGAGCATGTGATGTGAAAGCTCCAACCAGCGATAATTAATGCCCTTTCAGTGGCCACCATAAACAATGCCCATATGCTATGCTTGGCTTCAATATCTGTCTGTCCTCTACATTAGAAAAGCTCCTTATTGCTCTTTATTTGTTGACTACACCATGTAACTATACATAAACCAATGTTTTTCCAGAAGCTTTTTAGAGGTGAACATTTTTTTTTGGGGGGGAGGCAAGATACATATTAGGTTCGAAATTTCAAGTTTTCAAACTTTCTTTTTATATGAAAGAACAAGCACTACTAACTAATATCTGGTCAAAGTTTTACATATATGACATACATATAAAGGCAACAACTCTTGTATTCTAACACCGACACCGCAGTTGGCAATATTTAAAATCAGTGTTACCTCTTCAGACTCCTTCTGATATAGGTAGGAGGCGTGGTTCACTGGTTTTACACACACATTTGCGATATGCTGGTTCACAAGGTGTAAATTTGGAAGTGGTGAAGTGCCGAGGTGGTCGACATTGGAGAGAATCATTGTGAGAACTTTGATATTAACATAATTTATGACACACTCGCAGAGCAAGATGGTATCAGTACACACTGCTTCAGTTCTCTTACGTAAGTCAACCCTGTAATTGAGTTCTCTACACATGTCCAGTTCAAAAAAATGCCAACATTCTTCAACTGAGCTAGCAAAAAGTTGAGTTTTCATGTCTGCCTATTTCATGTCATTTGTCGTGATCTTTCACTGTGCAGTACCATCTTTTTTTTGCTGATTAGATTGTAGATCTCTCCCAACATGTCGCTTCTCAGCATGATGAGGCTACAATTAATAGCCATATTGACTACATGGTGAAAGAAATCAAGCGGCCTATTCCTGACATGCAAAAACTCGGTGATTCTATGGAGCAGACAAGACCATCTAGACAGAAGTGGATGAAGGAAATGAGGCCATCAACAGCAGATGTGGTGCTGAAATACCCTGCTTTGGCAAAGGCTGAAATGGTGAGCAGAAACAGCTGTGGTTTTGATCCTGCTGCAGAAATGTATGTGAGAGAACTTAACAATGAGTTTTTTTATGTTATCGATAGTTGCAAATTTGTTGGTGATTCGGTACAATTTTTTTGTCGTTCTAGCTTCATGAGGAGTTCATTGCTCTCACTGGCGTTAACTTAGAAAAAAAGGTCCTGGAATTTATAAACCGGTATGGAGACCGGTGTTTTGAGCTTGCGAAGTGTCGTCGTTGCGCGAAGGAAGCTGTGAAAGCAATTGAAGAAGAAGTCGAGGCACTGGATGGTGACGAAAAGAAATGTACGTGTAGAAGCTTGCCAGCTTTTCCAGTTTTCCCAAATTTCCAAACTTTTATAAGTCATTTTCATAGGAGTATTACTGTCAATGCCCTTATATGTGAAAGTTTGATGTGCCTAAAAATATTTCGTCAACAGATCGCTTTGCCGTTGGCATTGTCGAGTTGCTGCCCATGCTCCTAAAGGAGCAGCCGCGATTTCTGCAGGGACCGGTGAGCTTATTTGCTTTACCTTTTTTTATATCAGCTAGTATACTTTTCATCAGTGATGCTGATTTTATGTATTACTCATTTTACAGGACACCTACCCTGCCCTTTCGCTGAAGGGCAAAAATGCCTCTGAAGCTACAAACATAGTTGCGAGCTTTGAAGGGCTTAGTGTAGAGGTGCTTGATGTAATTGCAGGTATGACGGCGCTTATGGAAATATACTGGATATTCGATGTCAAGTACAGTGGCGCCAACAAAAAAACATTCACTCTACTTGAACATTTCTGTGGCTTGCCGACAAGTGCAAAGCAGATGCCGCTAGTCATACGGCAAATATCATCGCTTGAAAAGGCAACTTAAGTTATGCCTACAGACGTGTGTTATCAATAAATGTTTTCATATAAAAATGCACTGTGTGGCATATTTCATTGCTCCCTGGCTTTTGGAACAATGCATTGTTTTGTTCCTGACAATGTCAGCCGCATAAACCTGTGGTTTTATACGGCCGTTGACACTCAGCAGTGAATTTGGAGGTGTGTTCGTAGTGTCTTTCATGATAATATATTTCGCAGTGTGGAACAGAACCAGGTGTTTTCCAAGAAAAAGTGCTAAATACCATGATGCAATACATTGGCAATTATTCTGATTTTATATGTATAGTGCATATCTATATTATTGGTATATATACCCGCATTTTCGTCGCATTCATTACAGCTACAATGTTCTCGGTAAAATATGGCCATCAGAATAATCAATTCAACTAACCTGGTGTGCACACAATTGTGTATTCGAAGAGTCTGTCGTACCTCCATACCAGCCGTAGCTAGTAAGAACGTAGCATCGATTACTAACATATTAGCTTCGTAACTTTGGAAGAAGGTAGTGGAACTTGCTACTTTTGGGTAGCAACGGCTTGTCACATATGTTACAACCATATTATAGTAATGGGAGTAGTAGTAACTATTGCTACATATGCCGTTACTAACAGGAAGTAGTAATGGCAAGGCCAGTAACAGTTACTACCCTTGTTGTTGCTACCTGCTGTTAGTAACAGCAACGGTAGTAAGGATTCCTACCCTTGCTTTTACTAGCTGCTGCTAGGAACGGCAAGAGTAGTAACAGTGACTACGCTTGCCGTTACTAACTCCCGTTACTAACAGGGTTGTAACATATGTGACAAACTGTTACTACCCAAAAGTAGCAAGTAGCACTACTTTTTTTTTAAGAGTGTATTCCCCTTTCATAGCTCCCAGACTACCGAAAAGCTGAGGGTAGGAAGCTTCGATGGCTGTTGCGCTACTGACCGAGTCAGCGAACTTGATCAGCTCAAGGGCTTCGAGCGCTGGGAGACCCAAAAGTATCGAGCGTAAAGGCGAGACTACGTACACAGTTTGTCGGACAATGCGTTGTGTTCACTGTATAGTGGCAAGAAATTTTCCGAGAACATGCAGTGGCTCATTCGCAGGGCCTGTTAAGGTTATGTCGCACTTGTCTAAATTGGTAGGCAATCCCGGAAATGTTGAGGGTACAACGGACACTTCTGCAACCGAGTCAAGTTTAGGGAACACCGGAGTGCCGTTAATGATAACTTGAGCATACCGAGAATTGGAGTGCTCCCCATTTACCGCGCCTACGAAATACGCCCCTTTTTCCATATGCAGAGAAGAAATCTGTACCTTCTTTTGCTCGCCTGCAGCCTTTTTTCGACACACCACTGCAAAATGTCCGGAACAACCGCAGTAGTTGCATTTCGCAGCTCGTGCCGGGCAGGTGGTCCTCGGGTGCTCTCCTTGACCGCAGTTGGGGCATGAACTGGATGTGAGAGGTCGGTAGGACTGTGGTCTGGTGCATTGACCTTGTGTGACCAGTGCACTGGTCCTTGACGAGGTGCCGGAACGCTGTCCTGAAGAATTCTTTCGGGGCTGCCGTTGTTTGTTGACCGCGTCCAGGTTGCTGGCTGGCGCTGCCGAAGGTTCGTCGCTCGTTTCTCGCAGCTGTTGCTGCTGTCGTTGGACGGTCTCCTTCAAGCGAGCTTTTGCCAAAGCGCTGGCGAGTGTAAGATTTGCATCCATTTGCAGAGAATCCGAGAGCTTGGCATCACTGAGGCCGACTACAAACCGGTCGCGGATCATGCGTTCCTTTTCCTTGTAGTCGCACCGGTCCGCCAGTGTGTGCAACGCGGTGATGAATTGGTCGACTGACTCGCCTGGTTGTTGTATGCGTCGGTGAAAACATGCGCTCTCGTAAACGAGGTTCCGTGCGGCCACGAAGTGATCGTCCAACTTTTTTCTGACGACTTCATACTGCTTCTGCTGTTGTTCAGACAGTGTGAAGGTCGAAAAGATCTCTCTCGCTTGTCTGCCCATTGTGTAGAGTAGAGTCCGGACTTGCGCTTCTTCACTTCGCTCATTTAAGCCAGAGGCAAAGCGGTAGTCGTCGAATAGTTGGATCCAGGAAGGCCATTCGGACGTTCGGTCGAAGTCAAACGCTGGCGGAGCTGGAACCGCGAACATGCCGTGAACTGGCTTGACTTCTTTGTCTTCTGACATGGCGCCGCTTGACGAAGACTGGTGAAACGCCCCCCGAATATCAGAAGAATCCCACTTCTGACAGCATGTCGTGTTGCGCCCTAGCGAAAGGCCATGCGCGTCCGGGCCGGCCGCAAGAGCTGAGAAAGGGACTGAGCCGCTTCCGATGCGCGCGAGATAACGTCCATCCCCTATTCCATGCAACCAGCATACATATATAGCAGACA